>NC_043714.1:2276361-2310445 GCF_006229205.1 Suricata suricatta
GGCCTCGACCTGCAAGTCAGCCGCCTGCACAGCTGAACTGCGTTATCACTCCCAGCACAGCAAGAGCTGAGTTATCACTTCCAGCTGGGGCCTTCCTGTTTATTTCCCTGGCCTTACTTGTTAGCCTCAGGCGGCGTGCTGACGCTGCAGTTTCTGTTTCCCCCCCTTGTCCTCGCCCTTGTTTCTTAGCAACTGACTCACGTCAGCTGTCCACCTTCTACCCTTTATAAGACGTGCGTGGTCTCTCAATAAAGGAGGCCTGATCAGAGACTTGTCTTGCCTCCATTCTCTGTGTCCCCTGCCCCCCAATTCTCACTCCCTCCCTCAGGACCTGCATTGACCAACCTGCCGGACGGGTCATTTTCTCTTCTGGTCAAAATGACAAGATGGAGAAACTCACCCTAAAAGAAAGAATAGGCGATTGAATTTACAACCAGGGACTTAATCCATGCAGATTAAGTAAGATGTCTGAACTAGACTTTAAAGCCACAATTATAATACTATCTAGGGGGTATTTACACCTAGATAATACTATCTAGGTGAAAAGAAAAGGGAAACAAAGGCAAAGTATCATAATACAAGATTTAGAGAAACTCAGCTACATACTGAAGAGGGATAACATTCATGTTGTAGGAGTCCTGTATAGGAGTTAATTTTGACACTCAGCTTGTGAATTTTCATAATACCTGATGTCAATTAGTTATTTTTTAAAACTATAGGAAAATGTTACATGTTTAAATGTTTAAAAAGTATGTTCAATGTTCACTAACTAGAATAATTAAAAATTTTAAAGAAAAATAAGTGCTGGAAAAAATAAAAAATTAAAAGCATAAATGACAATTAAAGATACGTCCAAGGTTTTTTTTTTTGGTAATTCTTCATTCAGAAGAAATTTTAAGGAAGTTAAACGTATGCATTTACACGTTTTGAAATTTTGGAAATATGAAATATCAGTGTGTGTGTAACATTGTTTAGAGCAATGCAACAAAATCACATAATGATAGAAACGTTTCTAAACCTTTATAATTAAAAGATTTTCTTGGCGTATGTGGGTGTTCAGTTTGTGTTCGGGTCATGATCTCGTGGCCCATGGGTTGAGGCCCTACCTTGGCTCTGTGCTGACAGCTCAGAGCCTGGAGCCTGCTTGGGATTCTGTCTCCCTTTTTTTCTGCCCCCCCCCCCAATTCATGCTCTGTCTCTCTCAAAAATAAATAAACATTTAAAAATTAAACAAAAAAGGGGCGCCTGGGTGGCTCAGTCTGTTAAGTACCCGACTTTGGCTCAGGTCATGATCTCACAGTCTGTGGGTTCGAGCCCCATGTCGGCTCCAGACAGCTCAGAGTCTGGAGCCTGCTTCAGATTCTGTGTCTCCTTCTCTCTCTGTCCCTCCCCTGCCCATGCTCTGTTTCTCCCTGTATCAATAATAAATAAACATAAAATAATTAAAAAAATAAAAATTAAACAAAAAGGATTTCTCCATATCATGACTTTCTCTCAAAAGAGAAATTTCATGATCTCAGGGTTCGTGAGTCTGAGCCCTGCTTCCGGCTCTGTGCTGACCATGTGGAGACCGCTCTGGATTCTCTCTGCCCCTCGCCTTGCTTGTGCTCTCTTTCTCTCAGGATAAACAAATAAGCATTAAAAAATAGAGCTAGAGGTTTTAATGCTTTCTTTAGCCCCAAATGATTCTCTTTAGTACTCAAGAGCCCTCTGAACCTCTGATTTTCAAATAAAAGATCCTATAATTTCTACCTCCTTTTTATCATGTGTTCATTTTTATTCTATAATATTATTTTACAATGGTGTCAATTCTGTTTTTATTTTTCCTTCACGTTAGCTAAACTTTTATTAATCTGAGTTATTAACATGAGGATTGAACATGTGATAGTTTCACCCTCAATCAGCAGATCCTAGAAAGTGATAGAAAAGAAATGATAAATATAAAAATAAATATCTAGCTCTGCTCCACTTAAAAGTGACAATGTAGGGAACCATAACAATTCCTTTCACAATTAAAGCAGGAAGTGTTATATATAGAAAACAAACCAGCTAAGGAAAGCTGCAGGGGCAGAGGACGAGGAGGAAAGCTGTGCCAAGCACACCCTTGCTAAAGAGAGGGAGAAGTAAGAGAGGGAGGGGCCAGTGACGCCTACTATGTGCTGTTCCTCAACACGGATCATCAAACAGACTCTTATCCCTGAAAGGAAAAAATGATTAAAGAACCAACAGAATGGAGAAAATGCAATATTAAAAATAAAAAGACCATTTGTAGCAAAGTGGATGGACCTCAGGGGTGTCATGCTAAGTGAAATAAGTCAGGCAGAGAAGGACAGATACCATATGTTTGCACTCATAAGTCTAACAGGAGAAACCTAACAGAGGACCCTAGTGAGGGGAAGGAGGAAAGAGAGTTGGGGATAAAAAGGGACACAAAACCTGAGAGACTATTGAATACTGGAAATGAACCGAGAGTTGAAGGGGGAGTGGGACGGGAAAGGGAGGTGGTAGTAATGGAGGAGGGCACTTGTGGGGAAGAGCACTGGGTGTTATATGGAAACCAATTTGATAATAAACTATTAAAAATTATTGGTATTGAAAAACATTTAAAAAATAAAATAAAAAGTATGTCATAAATACCTACAAAAATATTTTTTAAAAAAGACCAAATACAATTTATCAGAATTAAAGAACAATAAAAGGTCTAAGAAACATGTTTGAATTTTTTAAAATTATTTTTTAATCTAAAGAAAAGTACTATAATGAAGCTTTCTTTTTAATTTAGTAGATTTGACAAGTTTATATTACTAAATTGTTATTACTACTTTATTGTGACAATTTACATAACATGCAATTAAATACTTTAGATATTGTCTCTTTAGTATATTCACAGAGCTCTGCAACCACAACCACAATCTACTTTAGAACATTTTCATCACCCCAAAAAATAACCTCTAACCCACTAGTCTGTAAGACTCTTCAACACTAGACAAGCACCAATCTACTTTCTTTTGGTATTGTTTGGCTGGGTACTTTATATAAGTGTAATCCCATAGTAGTTCTTTCCTCTCTGATTGGGTTCTTTACACATAGCATAATGTTTATCCATACTGCAGTGTATATCAATTCTGCATTCCTTTTTTCTGCCTGAATAATATTCCACCATATGGATATACTACATTTATTTATCAGTTCATCAGGTGAATGACATTTGGGTTATTTCCACTTTTTGGCTACTATGACTATCGATGCTATAAACATTGTGTACAAGTCTTTGTATGGACATGTTTTCATTTCTTTTGGTTATATTTCTAGGAACCATTGATTTATTTGATAAGACTACATTTAATCACTTGAAGAACTAATAAAATAACCACACTATTCTGCATTCCCACCAGTACTGTATGTAGGTTTAAATTTTACTTCATTCTTTTCTATATTTGTCATTATTCACCTTTTTTTTTTAACAGTCATTCTAGTAAGTGTTTAGTGGTATCTCATTGTGGTTTTAATTTGCATTTTCCCAACAATTAAACATGTTGAATACTTTTTCATTTGTTTATTGGTCATTTGTTTATCTTCTTTGCAGCAAATTCTATTCAGATTTTTTGTCTATTTTAAATTGAGTGGTCTGCATTATTGAGTTGTAGAAGTCATAATGAGGTTTTGCAATTTAAAAATGATTACATATAAGGAAATAGGAGTAGTTAATGTAAAAAGAATCTACAGAATGTCTTCAAAGTTTGAAGCAAAAAAAAAAATCTAAACTAAAAAAACTTAATCTTAGAGTTGTTCCATATGGCAATGCTGAGTTTTACCTGAGTTCTGTATTCCTACAAAACAGCAATTATTAAGAAATTCATCCAGAAATTTGTTGTTCCAAGAAATGGGCAACCACAAAGGACCATCTACACATATTTCTCGGTAAGACGTTACTCCACACTTTCTCACAATTTGTGGGCCTGCCTTTGTAAAACTTTCCTTTGAGATTTTCCTCATTATTGAATGTCCCCCCAATTATGGTAGTCCGATTTTGTTAAGCTTGAATACATATTAATGTAACAATGAGTAATGATTTACAACTAATAAAGATAATAACACTGAATGTCAAGGTCATTAGAACAGATGGAAAAAACTTGTCAATTATGGTCATTTAATCTAGATGTTATTAGAAAAATTCAAGTTATAGCATTTATGTAAAATTTATGTATTTATGTAAAATATAGTATTATGTAAAAAAAAGGTAATCCTTAGAATCCATGGAATAAGCACAATGTATAACTTTCAGATCATTAAGATTAAAATAATTAAAACAAACTGTAGACGAACATCAACGTCTAAATGAAATATTGATCATAAATTTCCCAGACGGTCTTTGGGAAAGGCTAATGTTTTTTTCCCACCTTGTAAAATGAGAATGTAAAAATAATTAGGCTTCTTTTATGTGTTGAATTTCATGAAAATCATTTTCAAGTAATAAGAGATGATTAACCTGTCCCTAAATTTCACATGAGCAAAGCTATTAACATAAATATTTCAGGAATTACATGAAATTCCTAGGAATCTGTGAGTATCCTCTATGCCATTATGTCCTGCTAGCCTAATATGAGACAACAGTAACCTTATTAGTCATAATTGCAGTTATTATATAAACTACTGTACATCATAAAAACTCCCTAATTTCATCATCAAATTGCATTATTTTTAATATGAGCTCTTATTAGTTTTTTGTTTTATAATTTTTTATGTTTATTATTGCGAGGCAGAGCATGAGCATGGGAGGGACAGAGAGAAGGGGAGACAGAATCTAAAGCAGGTTCCAGGCTCTGAGCTGTCAGCACAGAGCCCAATGCAGGGCTTGAACCCACAAACTGCGAGATCATGACCTGAGCCACAGTCAGATGCTTAACCAACTGAGCCGCCCAGGTGCCCCAGTTTTAACCAATGTTAAGAAGGATTAAACCCAATTGCGTTTAATTGGTATACTAGGTTATAATGCTGCCGCCCTTTCCCTGAAGCCCTGCCAGCTGAAACTGGTCGAGACGATAAACCTACAAACGGCTCATGGTTCAGCTGCTCGGCCACTCAGGAAGCTGCCTGGAACCCCCACATCTTCTGTGCTCCGCTCCGGAATGACCGTGACTGTGGCGTTGGTGTCTCGGCCGTTACCAAATACGTTCAAACTGCAAATTGGGAAACCCTGCAGGTTGCCACTGTCATCCTCGCTCCAATAATCTAAGAACACTTTGAATCCAATCTTCAAAAACTATCTTTACTGGCTGAACTCTGGACCCCAAACCTGGATGTGTAGACTTCTCTATTAATCTTTACTTTTATTTCTGTTTCCATCAAAATGTCTCTTATTAAATTCCTTTTACCATCCAAGAAACACCCTCTACTCCTGGAACTTGAAGACTGATTCAACAGAATATAGGACAATATACTCTGAATTTTTCTGCTAATTCATCTTTGTTCTAATTTATGTTCTTATTTGCAAGTGTCTTACTTTTCAACTTCTGAGCTGTGCTGAATCTTCTGCACAAAAACCAACCAATATCCTTCTTAGTAACATTTTTTGAGAAGTTTTAACAGGGGAAAGAGATTAACAGCCCACAAGAATGGTACAAAAATTACTGTAAGCTGAAAACGTCTGAACAATCAGCAGCCCAGGGAGAAACACTATCTAATCTTGAGCAGAGCCTCCCCAAAATATAGCTGCCATTGTTCCCTCTCTGAGGGAGTTTCCTGTTTAGAAAAATATTGACTCTTAGGACCAGGAAGTGTAATTCAGCTGCATGTCAGTATCGAAATAGAATTTTGCATACTTTCCCATTGAAGCTAGAAACCTCTCTCTTACAATCTTTTTTGTTAAGTTCATATATAAACCTTTACTTCTGGCCATTCAGGGAGTTGTAAATAAACTATGTATTTTCTCCTATTAATCTGTCTATTTTCAGTTAACCCACAGGTCCCCAGCCTTCCAGCCAGTCAGATCTAAGTCGTTAGAGAAGATTTTCTTCCACCACACAATTCAGGACCAGGCAGAACAGATAGGGTATGGGGGAAATTCTGAAAATCTGGACTTGGCTTCAAAGTCATGTCAGGCACAATCCCTTTCAGCCTTATCTAGTAATACCTGTGTTTTCAAATCCCTTTCCATATCCCTTACCTTTTATCCTAGAACTTTCTGATAAGGTATTTAATCTGGTGCCTTCAGTATACTTTGGTCTTCCCCCAGTTCATCCATCTTGGCTATATGGTCTCTCACAACTAAAAGCAATTAATTCGGAAGGGCAAGGATAAATTCCGAGGCTGCATGGGGAAGCTTTATTCATAACTGAGTTCAGAGTCTTTAGGAAATCCTCAGACCCCATCATTTCTGGTCTTCTTGAAGTACTTCATATCTGTATCATATATTTTTACCCTTAATTATATTCTTTCCTTTATTTTTCTCCATTTCTTTGAGGCAGACCATTTTTTTTAATATTTTGTTTCTTAAAAACATTGACTTGAATCAGTGATTTCTCCTCTCCCTATACTCCTTAGCCACCTCTTCCTTCCCCTCTCTCTTTTCTCAGCTCTTATCTCTTACAGCATAACTGAATGTAGTCCTGTTAACCATATAGGTAAACTCAAGAAAACTCTTAGAGGGAAGTGTAATTATTATGGAATCACATCTGAAGACATGTACACTTAAAGTTGAAGTCACTTGCACAGGACACACAGGTAGTAAAACAGGGAGTCTGTATGTCAGCCCAAGCTGGTCGGATACAATCTTTCTTTTTCTCACAGGCCACTCTTCTTGATTAAAATCTATTAACAAACTAAGAATGGACAAAACTCAAAGGTCAAATAAACACAAACTTTCCGTGCTAAATCAGTGACCAACACTCATATGTAAATATGCACAAAATTCTCACAGTCAACATTCTCATTGGAGACCAGAAGGCTATGTTCAGTTTAAACTTTGTTTACATAATCATGTTGGGAAACATTGCACTTCATTGTTTGAGCCTAGTCTATGGAGTGATTTGATTTTGATTCTGATTCTAGGGGGCTTCTGGGTCTTTGACTGCCTTGGAGCTATTTTTCAACTCTGTAAATTATAGACAGCTGAAAGAAATACAAATGAGGCTTATCTACTGACATGCAAATAAATTCTGTCAGAAAGAGGCTCATTGACTATCCTCTCCCACCTAGAGATAAGTCAATTTTATTTCCACTTGCAAATTCATTCAAAATTTGTGATCTATAAGTATGCTTTTTCTTTATTTTTCCTTTAAACTACTTGTCACATATAATAGATTCTCTCATTAACAGCAAGTTAAATAAAATTTTAAACGTGTTAGTTTCATATCTCTATGAGGATCATATGTTACCCTTTAAAAATTATGCCTTAACAATAAAATCATAAAGTAAAAATCCTACATTAAAACATTTTTATAATGATAAAATTAGGAGAAATGTGAGATTTATTTAATCCCCCTTCAGCTTAATAAATGAAGACATACCGATACTGATTTCTCCGTTCTCCCCTAGCTCCAACCAAATATAGATCTTCTGACTAGACACTAAAATCCAGTGCTTTTCCCAAAACCACGTTATTTTAAAATAACTCCACTAATGAGCCTGTATTGAGAAAAAAAAAAAAAGAGGTAACAATAAACTGTCAATTCATGAAATAAAGACATTAATAGAAAGAAGAAAGTAATCTTTTTCAAGTAATTATTTCTTCAATTATTTTTAAAACACATTCCCCCAAAAAAGCAAGAGTTACAAAATTATTTTGATCATTGATTGCAGCTATATAAATAAAATAGTCATATAAGAAGATAGACTTGGTAAGTTCTATCAAAAAGCTGAATCTTGTCACAAGAGCAAACTAACCAGATGTGATAATATGTAGGTATCACCTGAAGCATCTACTTATCATTTAGGTAAATCGTGGTGACTAATAATTTAGGGTAATAGGGAAGCACATTCTGATTTACCTTCTGCCTCTAAACACGAGCCGTGTAATCAGAAATTTATTATGTAGAAAAGAAATCTTGTCTTTTTAAAATGATCTGTTGTCTACAACACCATCAAAGTTCTCTAGTCTGCAGCTTCTGTCTATCCTGTCCTTTCTGGTACTGATTTTAATTGACCCTCCACTTAAAAACCATTTTTTTCCCATTTGAAATTGGTCTCAACATTCCTTTACTCCATATAAATGTATGCTAATTCTTAGTATCCCTTTGAACAGGCTATATCAACTGCCAGTTTCCTTCAAATCATATGAATAAGTAAATTGAAATTTGTTCATTTTCATATATCTATGAGAATTATGATTTCACCTTTTCCTGGAATTTTTCTTTAACAGTTCCTTATTCTAAGCCTCTAACGGATTTTGCAACTGGTAAATTAGACATATTTCTGACATATGTTTTATGATCTGTTAAATAACAAAAATTCAACTGAGTAGATTTTAAAGATCTAAATAGTTTTATTGGACAATTTATGAATTGGCTAGCTAGCATGCCATCTAGCTGGTAAAAAGGAGATCCAAAGGGCTCTAGAAAGGAAAACGTTTTTAAAGCAGGACAAGGAAGTCATAAACAAAACAAAACCAAATAATTATTTCGGCAAGATCATCTCCTTTTGGAGACAAAAAGCCTTATTTGCTGGATAACCTCACCAGTTCTGACAAGAAAATTCCAGATTAAGACTCCATTTCTAGGGAATTTAACCACCATTAGGTAGGTATTTAGCACTAGTTTGTTGATATGGACCTAACACAAGTGACTCCATTTTGGATCCATGGTTGTCTTTTAAACAAATTTTAGTTTCTTTTAAAATAAATTAATGATGTTCCATTTTTACCTGCTAATATTACTCAGTAGAAATAACATTCCTGAATGAGCATCAGATATTATGATTTTTAATTTAACTGAATCACATCCTTTCTTAGTAGATCCATTTATTAAATTTTATTTTATCTGTTGTTCCCTTCTACTTGCATTGAGCTATGTGTTGGTCAATTCTAACTGGAAGCTCTCTAGTTGGTTATCAGAGCAGGCAGTAAAATTTAATTCTAGTGAAGTCCACATGCTTTTGAGAAATACAAATTCTAAGAAAAAGGCTTTGTATAGTCATCCCTCAAACTTGTAGGTTTTGGACCTCTAGGCATCATAAGCTAACAGGTCCAGGCATTAAGTCAATTCCAAAGTATCAAACAATTCTAGGAAGTAATGGTTATTTTCAAAGCCCCTTAGTATATTTTCATTTATCAATCATTTGGTTCAATCAATTAAGGAAAACAGCAATTCAAATTTTCAACAAGAAAATCGATAAATGATGTTCAGTGCCCCATCATGACCATAGAACATTAGAATCTGTCTTGAATTGTTCTTAACTCTAAGAAATTCTTGCTTGGTTCATTTTCTTCCCAAAATGTTAATCATCCAAACTCATCTTCTGTTATGAATATTTCCCTTGACCCCAGAAATATTTTGATCGTAAGCCCGTTGCTATTTCTACATCCTATCATCATGCTCAACAACAACGTAACAAAACATTTATTCTCAAATTGAAAATCAGCAATAGGAAAAGACAATTATATATTAAAAACTTTAAGACTTCTCCAGATAACATTCTCAGTCTCAGGTAACAAAAAAAGGGACATAAAATTGAATTTCTACCAACATTAAATATGCACAAACCTCATCATTACAATAAGTTGTGAAAGGATGGCTGTGACATGGTTTTTAATAGCATCTTTAGATGTGCTATTAGAGCAAGGTTGGGGAAGGAAACCGAAACAGGAGGCCCACTGGAAAGCTTTTGCGGCCTCCTGTGAGAATGAGGACATGGTGTGGGAGGTGGGGTTTGAGCCAAACTGAGAAACTTGTTTCAAGGGGAAAAGCACAGATTTTGAAGGTGTGGGGAGGAGTGAGGTTTAGCATCAGCATAAGCGCTCCTAACAAAGTGTACCCATCATGCATAACAGTTTGGGTTGTGTTGTAATTGTCACTTTTTAAACAGCAAGTGTTTAGGATTATCAAACACTTATATGCTGCTAAAGAATAAAATTTGAAGCCCATACAGGCTATCAGACTAGAAGAGTCATTGAGTAGCATGTTCCAGAAGCCCTCACCCACTTGTCCTCAAGGAGTAAAGATGAGTGTCAGAACTCTGGGCCGCTTGCCAACAGGAAGTGGTATGGTCATATGGATGTTACAGACGTTTAATCCTTAGAAATTGGAGGAAGGATGTTATGTCAAGTCAGGGAGGTGAGTGAAATTCTGTTGCAAATGGTCTGACAAGGAATCTGGAGGGCTTGAACCTAAGAAGGTAGGGTAACGTTTCAGAATTTAGGAGGTAGAACCATAAGGATTTGAGAGTGTTGTGTTCACAAATGGGTGAGAAAGGGTGTGTGTGTGTGTGTGTGTGTGTGTGTGTGTGTGTGTGTGTGTGTGTGTAAGAAGTTCTCTCAGTTTCCTGAGATTTGAGGAGCCTGTGGAACATGTAAGTGATGGTGTCCAGAAGGTCCTGGGACTGGAAGTCCAAAGGCCGTACCTGGCAGCATGGATCTGGGAGGCATCACTGTGTTGTCATTTATTAAAACTTAAAATTTTAATGATATGATTTAGAAAGGGCTGAGTCTATAACCCTTGAAGGAGCAATACAGATTCCAAATATAATGCCTAAAATTGAACCTGGTCCTCAAGTGAAATGCTTTTCAGTCAAAGCATTTAAAAATAAACTTGAATAGCTCTGTTGTCTATTTAGTGAAAAGCTTTGTCACTATTGTACAAAAATTTCAAGATTACTCTTCACATTTTAATACAAGGTCAATAATCAAATTTGCACTCAGCACAGTTGACAATTATAGTGAGTCTTAAACATTTGCAAATTTAGCTGTTGTAGGTCCTTGAAAAGCAAAAGACAGAGAGAAAAGCTTGTGCTTTAGGGAGCTATTAAAGTTTTTCAAGTGCTTCAAGTTGCCTCCCGTGGAGACAGTTATTGGAATACAGTAAAAATATTCTATACGAAAGACTAATTTTCTTGGTAGTTAGAAAAAAATTGTGTGTATGACAAATATTTCTTCTGCCATAGGACATGGAATGATTTCATTTTACTCCTGACAGTAACTTAAGTAATAACATCACAATGAAAGAATTAATTCTGACATTTTGATTTTAAACAAATATACATTAAGAGGAACATCAGTAATTTATATCTTTTCTTGAATGGAATCTGTGTGAAGGAAAGCCATTTTCACAGCAAGCACCTGTACTTAATGATGTGGGTGATTATGGTAAATCATTTGTGAAATTGCTTTGTCTTTTTTTCCTCACATAATATTTCTGTAATTAATTTCTTGGTCTGTTGAAGACTTGAGCAATGATTTCTAACATGTTTAAGTAAATTGCTACACAACTTTGAAGAAAGACCATGAATTTTCACTTCAGGTTTGCAGCAGTGAAGAACTTGTGGTTTTATTATATTTTGTAAACATTAGTAACATATTTAGTGTCTCCTCAATGGTATGTCTCCCTTGTTATTCCCATTTCAAATATGAGAGAACTGAAAGGCACCAAGAATATAGCACAAAGTCCTGTTGAAGCTCATATTTTCTTTACTCACTTGGGACTGTACTATGCACACAGATTTGATTTAAGTCTGCTACCCGGGGACCCTGAATCATGCTACAGATTTTGTCTTCTTATGTCAAACCAAAAGCACAAGCATTACTACCACTCTACAAGAAAGACATTTGTATTAATAAGTTTTGAATAAGATGGTGAAATTGGACACCCCAGACTTGTTTTCCCTCAGAGACACTTTCTTAATGATAATATGCAGTACAAAAAGCCTTTACAAGAATTTCAGAAACAAGTTAGAAAGGCCCATTACTCCAGAAAAGTGCATAACTGCACTGAAATGTGTTGTGTTACATTTCACATCAATAACCCCACCCATAAGCTGGCACAGCCTAGTACAATCAGGAGAAAACACACAGCTCATGATTTCTATTTTGGGAGGGGGGAAAAAAGTAGAACATACAACCAATGTTTTGACTTTTCAGGGAGCTGACCAAGACTGCTTTCTGCCTCACCTGACTCAAAGTGCTGACTGAAGATCAGCATGTTTTGAATGCCTCACAACCACTAAAACAGGAGAGCTCAGGAACTTGCTGGAGGACCAAAGAACCTACAGTACTGTGAACAGAAACCAGAAATAGCAGGAGATTGGGAGCTTCTAGAAAAACAAGAAATAAACAAACAAACAAAACTAGCAAACCTCTCTACTTAGGTAATTGTCTGCACAAGCCCAGAAACGATACATCTTCAGGTGTTTAATAGGTCCACAGAATCTCCAGTCAGGCCTATTGGTGAATGTCTTCCCCTGTCCAAAGACAATCTTTAGGGGCACCCAGGAGGCTCTGTCGGTTAAGCCACCAACTTCAGCTCAGGTCATGATCTTGCAGGTTCGTGGGTTCGGGCCCTGTGTCAGGCTCTGTGCTGACAGCTAGCTCAGAGCCTGCAGTCTGTCTTCAGATTCTGTGTCTCCTTCTCTCTGACTCTCCCTTGCTCACACTGTCTCTCACAAATACATTCTAAAAATTAAGGGAAAAAAAACAAGACAATCTTTAAAGACTAGGATAGGTGATTGTCTTCCAAAAGTCCAAATTCCAGCAAAAAATGAAAAGGAAGATGAAAAGACAGGGCATCATGACCCAATGAAAGGAATAAACTAAACCTCCAGAAAATGACTCTAAGGAAAAATTCACTCTAGGAATTTGAATCATACAAAACCTAAGCATGAAATAACTAAATTGAAACTTTACTAGAAAGATTCTGCATCAGACTTGATCTAACAGAAGAATTAGAGAATTCAGATAAGCCATTTGAAAGTTTTTAGTCAGAGGAAGAAAAAAGAAAACAGAGTGAAGAAAAGTAGATAAAGTTAAAGGGACTTATGGGACATTGAAAAAGAATTAAGACACATATTATGGAAGTATCAAAAAGAGAAGAGACAGAGAAAGGCAGAGAGAAATTATTTTAAGACATAATAACAGAAAATGTCTCAATGTAAGGAAGGAAATGGATATCCAAATTCAAGAAGCCTAACAAACACTAATAGGGTGAACTCAAAGAGGCCCGTACTCCATAGTAAGACATATTGTAATCAGACTGTCTGGTTTGGAGTGAATATTTGTGTCACCTCAAAATTCACATGTGGAAAATCTGTCCCAAGTGTAATGATATTAGGAAGTGGGACCCTTGAATCATAATTAGGATTAGATTGTTATATGGGTGGGATTATAAAAACCATAAGAAAATCTTGCTTCTCATCTTTGCTCTCTGTCATGTGTGGCTACAACAGGAAGTTGGCAGTCCACAACCTGGAAGAAGTTCCTCACAGAACTTGACCGGCTGGTACCCTGAACTCACACATACAGCATCCACAACTGAGAAGTAAATTTTTTTTCTTATCCACCAAATCTGTGGTCATTTGCTGTGACAGACGACCTAAACTGACTAAGGCAATTTTGAAAGCAGCAAGAGAAAGTGACTTATCACATACAGAAGAGCATTCATAAGATTATAAGGAGAAACATTACAGGACATAAAAGAGTAATATTATATATTAAAAGTTCTGGGATTAAAGTAAAACAAAACAAAACAAAACAGCTGCCAACGAGGAATACTATATCTAGCAATACTCTCTGCCAATAATGGAAAAGAAGTGAAGATTTTTCCCATAAGCAAAAACTATGGGAATTCATCATCATTACGAGTGCTTAACACAAACTACTAAAGGGAATCCTTTAAGTTGAAATGAAAGGGCACTAGGCAGTACCATGAAAGCATGAAAAATATAAAGCTCTCTACTAAAGATAAATACATGCACAAATTCAGAATTTTTGTAATACAGTAATGAGAGTGCATGAATTACTTTTACAATTGGTATAGAATTTAAAAGATAAAAACATGAAAAAATGTGTAACTAAAAAACCATATTAATACATAAAAACATCTTAAAAGATAATATTGATAACATAAGTATAGAGTAGGGGAATATGTAAATTGTAGTGGATTTTGTAAGCAATTGAAGTTAATCTATTATTAAACTAAAATTATAACAAGATGCCTTAATATAACCCCCATGATAAAAACAAAAAAAAATAATGTAAAAGACACACAAAACAGTGAAAAAGGAATCAAGGCATACTATTAAAAAAAAACAAACTCATGAAAGCCAGAGGAAGATAAGAATAGAGGAAAAGAGGTAAAAAGGGTTAAAACTACTTCAAAACACACAGAAAGCAACTAACAAAATGGCAATAGAAGTTCCTTCCCTTCCAGCAATTACTTTAAAAGTAAATGAATTTAACTCATCAATCAAAAGATAGTGACTCAATGGATTTTAAAAATCCCACGATGTGCTCTCTACCAAAGATTCTTTTAAAATGTAAAGACATGCAGAGGCTAAAAGTGAAAGGGTCAAAGATGTATTCCGTGCAGAATGATAACCTAAAGAGAGCAGGGTTGTACGTACTGATATCACAGAAAATAGACTTTAAGTCAAAAACTGTCACAAGAGACAAAGAAGACACACAAGAAGACATTATAAAATGAGAAAAGGGTCAATTCCCCAGAAAGATATCACAATTATATGTGTACATAAAAGCAGAGGAGCCAAGTATACCAAGCAAACATTGAGATAATTAGAGGTGAAAATATGCAGTAATACCATAATAGTGGGAGGTTTTCATGTTACACTTCGAATAACTGAGATAATAATCAGACAGAAGATTAATAAGGACAGAGAGAATCTGAACAGAACCAACTGGACCGAACAGACATATAAAGAACACGCCACCCAGAACAACAATCCACACAAGCCTCTCAAGTACACATGGAACATTCATCAAGAGAGATCACATATTAACTCACACACGAGTCTTAACACATTTAAGAAGACTGATATCATAACAAAATATCTTTTCTGACTACAACAGAAACTAGAAATCAGTAGCAGGAGGAAAATTTGAAAATATATGAAAATTAAATAACATACTCTTGAACAATTGATGGGTCAAAGAAGAAATCACAAGAAAAATTAAAAAAAAAAATCCTAAGACAAATGAAAGTAAAAACAGTATGCCAAAACTTACGGGAGAAAGGAAAAGCAGTGCTGAGAAGGAAGTTCACAGCAGAAAGCACGCCCATTTGACATATGTCAAATAAACAGCCTAGCCTAATACCTCAGAAAACTAAAAAGGGAAGAGCAGAAGGAGGAGTCAAGATGACGGAGCAGTGGAGGCCTCTCAGCTTACGTCATCCCTTAAGCACAGCTGGGTAAATATCAAATCATCGTGAACACCCAAGAAATCAGGACCGAGAGACCAAAACTGCACATCCACATGCAGAAGAATGACCACCTCACAGAGGTAGGCGCCGCAGAGGGTTGATCTGGGGGAGAAAAGAGCTGAGGGCTCTGTGAAAAGGAGAGGCCCGATCACAGAGAGAGAAGGAAGAAAAAAAAGAGTGAGAGAAAGAGTTAAAAAACGCACTAGAGGATTCCACAAGAAAAAACTCTCCCCCCAAACCACTGACTGGGAAAGGAGAGGGACTGAGTACCCCAGGTTTTTATGAGCCACAGAGTCAGCGTCCTGCACTGTCACCAGGTCATCCCTGGTGGGCTTAGCGGTGCTCCAGCGAGGAAGGAGGCCAGAGACCTGGAGTAGCCCCTGGTCTGAGGATCCTCTGGGCCACATGGGGAGACACAGGTACCTTTCTTGGAGTGTGTTTGGGAGAGGTGGCACAGACCCCCCGGGGACAAAAACCCTGGTGAATGCCACTGAGGCAGACTGAAGGCAGCAAGCCTGGATACCAGCTTTCTGATGCGCTTTACCATCAACTCTGAGCCCCTGCATGGTTCCATGACCATTTTCTGGAACAAACCAGCTCCCGGCCACAGAGCAGTGAGACCCTTCCGCAGTGGATCAGCATGGCTCCTTGCCGTAGGGGGTCTCTGAAGTTTGGAGTGGTTTTTGTTGTTGTTGTTTCGTTTTGTTTATTTATTATTGAGACAGAAACAGAGCAGGAGTAAGACAGAGGGAGACACCGAATCTGAAGCAGGCTCCAGGCTCCGAGCTGTCAGCACTGAGCCAATGCGGGGCTCGAACCCAGCACCGGGAGATCATGACCTGAGCCCAAGTCAGACGGTTAGCTTAACCGATCGATTAAGCCCCCCAGGTGTCCCTGAAGTTTGGAGTTTTGAAACCTAACCACAGCTGAGATAAAGCAGAGGCGTCCTGGCAGGCTGACAGCCCCACAGAGACAGGGCGAAGGCAGGGATCTGCGGGAAGCCAGGGACACAAGACAGGCCTCTGCTAGGGCTTCCTCGGCAATGGCAGGCGCAGCTCCCCGCTCTGGCCTCCGAAGAGTAGGACGAAGCCATTTTCGCGCATGCCCATTAGCACAATGACACCAGGGAGCAAAACAGCACCACCAAGTGGAAGCCGGAGTCACTTACACCTGCAGGTGCATCTCCACCAGGGCAAGTCCGCCTGGGAATCAGAGCAGCAGTCCTCACCCCTAGAAGACCAGTGCAATCCCAGTGGCACACCAAGTCAACTGATCAGAGTGCTACAAAGCTTCAGCTCTAGGAGAAACAGGATTTAGATTCATTGTGTATTTTTGTTTGTCTGCTTTGTTTGGGGATACAGAAAAAACATTTTTTAAATTTTTAGTTTTAAGTAATTAATTGATTTAATTTATTTATTTTGATTTTTATTTTTCACCCTTTGTTTTTGGATCTAGCTTCTTTAAACAAGCAGGCCAAAACACACCTAGGATCTAGATCCTAACTTCCCTTTTTTAACCTTTATTTTTTAATTTTTTTTTTTAAGAGAGAGAGCGTGCACGTGAGAAAGCGCAGGCATGAGCTGGAGAGGAGCTGAGGGAGAGAAAGAGAGGATCTGAAGCAGGCTCCTCACTGACAGCAGAGAGCATGATGTGGGGCTTGAACTCACGAATCATGAGACCATGACCTGAGCCAAAGTCAGATGTTAACCTGACAGAGTCACCTAGGTGTCCCTAACCTCTTCTTAACATAGCATTACTCGCAGAGGAATAAAACAAGCAGGAATAAAAGAAGAACAAACTAACCCCAAATTTAGTAGAAAGCTATCAGATCTAATAAAGATTAGAGTAGAAGTAAGTGAAATGAAATTGACCAATTATGATACACAGAATAAAAGGCAAAAGGTACAAAGTCATCCCGCTGATGGAGAAAATGCATTTGACAAAACCCAATGTCTTTCATGATAAAAATACTGAACAAACTAAGAATAAAAAGAAATTACCTCAGCATAATAAAGGTCACATACCAAAAGCCCACAAGTAACATCATATTTAGTCATGGAAAACTGAAAGCTTTCTCTCAGAACTAGGAGGATGCCCGCTCTCTCCACTTCTATTCGACATACGACTGGAAATCCTAGCCACAATAGTGAGATAAGAACAAAGAACAAAACGCATCCATGTAGAAAATGAAGTAACAAAATCACCTCTGTTTGCAGATGGCACGATCTTATATTAAAATTCTAAAAATTCTACAAAACAAAAATGTTAGATCTAATAAATTCATCAGATTTGTAGGATACAAATCAACACTCAAAAGTAAATTGTTTCTGTACATTAACAATTAGCAATCTGTAAAGACTAAAAACTAGAAAGCATTAGTGGGGGAAAAACCATAAATAGAACGACACTCTCTCTTCATGGATAAGAACACTTAATATTATTAAAATGCAAATATTACTCAAAGCAATCTGTCGATTCAGGGCAATACCTATCCTAGTGCCATTTTTTTAAAGAAATTTTGAACTACTTCTGCAATTCATATGAAATCGCAAAAGACCCCCCAAAGCCAAACTATCATGAGAAAGCAAACAAAACTGGTGGCCTCACACATCCTAATTTCAAAACAGCACACCTTATATGTGCAACATTGAAAAGGGAGTCAAGCATAGTGAATGGACAAAAAGACAGTGACTTAGAAACATGAGGCTGGGAAAATTGGAGATTCACATTTAAGAGAGTAAAACAAGTTCCTTCCTCTTTTATCACTCACACAAGTAAACCAAAGTGGATTCATGATTTAAATGTAAGGCCTGAAACCATAACCCTGAAACCGGGTGGTAAATTCCTCAAACAATTAAAAATAGGATCGCCATAGAATCCAGCAATTCCACTTTTGGATAAATTTCCTAAAGACTTGAAAACAAGATCTTAAACAGATATTTTCACATCCATGTTAATTACAATATTATTATCAATAATCAGGAAAGGGAAACAACCTAAATGTCCATTGATGGGTGAATGGATGGAGAAAAGATAGTGTGATAGAAAAGATAGAATAGGATGTGGAGTATTATGCAGCCTTAAAAATGGAAATCCTAGCATATGTTACAACATGGGTGGATCTTGAGGTCATTGTGCTATAGGAAATAAACCGGATCCGAAGAGGGAATGCTGCATACTTGCACACATATGAGGCATCGAAATTAGTCAAACTGTTAGAAAGGAGGATGGGTGTGGCCTGGGGCTGGGGGAGGGTGTAAGCAGCAGTTTCAGCTTTGCAGGATGAGCAAGTTCTAGAGATCTGCTGCGCCGTAATATTCAGACATAGCACTACTGCACTGCACACTTAAAAAGATTAGTACGGCAAGTTTGTTGAGCGTTCATCACAATAGAAAAAATAAGTCATTCAATTACTGCCGCTTCGCTTATATATTCTTTTGAATTCTTAAAAGTGACTATTAATAGTGTGGAGTTTTCTCAAAATATTAAAAATAGAGCTATCCTATGACCCAGCGATAGAACTACTAGGAATTTATCCAAAGGATGCAGGAGTGCTGACGCATAGGGGCACATGTACCCCAATGTTCATAGCGGCAATGTCAACAATAGCCAAATCATGGAAAGAGCGTAAATGTCCATCGCCTGATGAGTAGATCAAGAAGATGTGGTTTGTATAAATAATGGAGTACTACATGTTAACGAGAAAGGATGAAATCATGCCTTTTGCAACAACATGGATGGAACTAGAAGATATTCTGAGTGAA
Organism: Suricata suricatta; assembly: GCF_006229205.1. Classification (NCBI taxonomy): domain Eukaryota; kingdom Metazoa; phylum Chordata; class Mammalia; order Carnivora; family Herpestidae; genus Suricata; species Suricata suricatta. The sequence continues at coordinate 2,295,485 of NC_043714.1, forward strand.
ATAAGTCAAAGAAAGACAGATATCATAGGTTTTCACTCATATGTGGATCTTGAGAAACTTAACAGAAGACCATGGGAGAAAGGAATGGGAAAAAAATAGTTACAAACAAAGAGGGAGGGAGGCAAAATATAAGAGACTACTGAATACGGAGAACAAACTTAGGGTGGATGGGGGCTGGGAGAGGGATAACGGTGATGGGCGCTGAGGAACACCTGTTGGGAAGAGCACTGGGTTCTGTATGTAAGTGATGAACACAGGATCTACCCCAAAACCAAGAGCACACTTCACACACGGTATGTTCGTCGATTTGACAAGTTACATTTAAATAAATAAAGTGACCACTGACAGCCACGTAGCTTCACACTTAGAAAATTATATTTAAGTTTTCTTTGCTGCTTATAAATTTTGTGGATTCTCTACTACCCTTATACCAGGGCATGCTATTTTTTTCTTTAAATGTTTATATATTTTTGAGAGAGAGCAGGGGAGGGGCAGAGAGAAGCACAGAGGATCTGAAGCAGGCTCTGAGCTTACGGAAACAGAGCCCTGACATGGGACTCAAACTCCCAAACTGTGAGATCATGACCTAGCTGAAGTTGGTCGCTTAGCCGACAGAGCCACCCAGGGGTCCCAGCATCTTCTTGATGCCTGCCTGTTACCACTCAGCTGAGGGACTGAATATACTCGTATGAATACCAAACACATAAAACAGTCATAGCAAAGGAAAGCGGTAAGACATTTTTAAACATTTACTTAGTGCCACGTACAAAGTTCTTTATGCGGGGGCGCCTGGGTGGCTCAGTCAGGTGAGCATCTGACTTCAGCTCAGATCATGATCTCAAGGTTCGTGAGTTCAGCCCCGTTTTGGGCTCTGGGCTGACAGTGTGGAGCCTGCTTGGGATTCTCGCTCTCCCTCGCTCTCTGCCCCTCCTCCACTGGAGCTTTCTGTCTCTGTCTCTCTCTCCCTCTCTCTCAAATAAGTAAACTTAAATTTTTTTCAAAAACAACAACAACAGCAACAACCAAGCACCTTATGCACATTTTCCCAGCGAGCCCTTAGAGCAGCATTCACCTCTGACCTGCAGGACCCCTGGAACTTCGCCTCAACAAACCGCATGTTTGCGCTTGAACTCTGTGGCAGCAGCCTGGGATCCCCATCACCTGAAACTCCTTGCATGAATTATCTTTCCGATCACATCACACCAAGGAGAGCTGTCCTTTCTTCAAAACAGCCTTTTGAATAAAAATATGTTATATTCCTTCAAGCATCATTAACATGACACTTTCTGTATATCCATTTACTGTGTTTATAGATTTATTAAGACAAATCTCACTGTGTGAGCCCGAGGGCAGCTTAGACAGGGTGAGATTCTGTTTATTTCCAAATCCCTAACAAGTGTGGTTACACAGCAAAACGTATTATCACAGTCATTAGTATTTTTATTATGAGTGGATATATAACGTGAAGAATGGGTTATATTTTTAATGGGTTTAGAGAAGCCATACATGATGAAATGATAAAGCTCACATACTAAAGGCACAGACGCAGCTAACTGACACAGTGTCCGTAGACACTCCCACCAGAGTAGAGAGCGGCTCTTACTTCACTCGAGCAGGAGCTGTGGCGATAAAATTGTTGGGAAAAACAAAAGAGCAAAGAACTGATAGTGTCTGGGAGCACAGAGCCTGCTTGGGATTCCCTGTCTCTGTCTCTCAAAATAAACAAAAACTTTTAAAAAATGAAAAATGAAAGAAGGGTAAGTGATCTGGAAATGAGAATGGAGGACCTCAGTGAGAGGAAACCACTGTAAGCGAACATAGTGGAAAGGTGGACAGTCGCTATAACTTGGGGACCGTGACGGATACTTCTGCTATCTCGCAGTGTAGAGATGTAGCACGGTGGGGAAGCAGAACTCATTTGTGCCCAGATTTCTAACTTCAAATTGCCCATCCAACCACGCTGCTACTTAGCTATTTTCTTTTTTATACTTAATAATAAAGTGCATTCTAATACATGCTTTTGACTGGGTCTAACCCACTCAGATTTGGGGCCAAAGGTAGTCTTCAGTTCAAATCAGGGTTCTACAACTGTAGCATTTTTTGGATACACAATAAATGTTATTTGTTCATGTTTCTTACATTGCAAACTTTATATACCTAGGAGTAATTATGGCCAAGCCTTGAATTTACTTAGATCTGCATCTATAGTACAACTCAGAAAAGGGGTACCGATGATATTAACAATTCGAGAAATTAGTTACAAAAAGGCTAATGATTCTGTGTCTCGCAGTGTCCTTAATCCCGAATATCTTTAGCAATCCTGGAAAGAATGAGTGATGCATTTGCGTGGATAACTTAACAAGATAAGGATGGATCCCAGGAGCATGACTAATGACCATACATGAGCATACAGAATAAAACATTTTGTTTCCTCTCTTCTAACCTCTGAGCAGAAGTCTAAAATATATTGCATTAGTTGCATTGTTCTGTGACCCTTATGACTTTGAAAGGAGTAATGTGAAGCTACAAATCGAATGTAACAATGGAAAGGATATATTTGTTGAGCACAACTGATATTCGGGAATAAATGCAAGACTGCATTATGATTCATTTTGTTTAATTGTTTACTCCAAAATATTTTACACCAGCTATATACGTGTCTTTCCCTTCCTTTTTCTTTTTTATCAGGTACTATTCTGTTTCCCAGACATTTTACTACACTATTGTAAACATTTTATATGCATTTGTTAAAGATTTAAATCACACTGGTGTCTGAGCAAAGAAATGAAAGTGAAGAAATTAACTAGATTCTATCTGGTGTCTGTTACAAGGGATAACCCTGGAAACAGGGTCTTTACAGAGTTAATCTAAAATGAGGTCATCAGTGTGGGCCCTAATCCAATATGACTTTTGTCCTTATGAAAAAGGGAAATTTGGACAGAGACACACACAAAGGGAAGGAGGCCAAGTGAAGTGAGGACAGAGGAGTCATGGGTGTGTACGCCAAGGGAAACCAACAGTCAGCAGCAAAACCGATGAAACTAGGAAAACACGGAGAAGTATCCTTCCCTCCAGGTTCCAAGGGAGCAGGACGCTGCTGACATCCTTATTTCAGATTTCTTTTCCTCAGACTGAGGCAATAAATTCTGTTGTTTGAAGCCACCCAGCTCTTGGTACTGTTATGGCAGCCTTAACAAGCTTAGACACCATGTGAACTTAAATAACGTTTCACCTGTGAGGTTTTCTAATCAATAAACTTGAAATAGGATGAGTATATATAATAATAATGATTACATATATATATACACATATATGTCGTTTGGAGAATCAAATGCGATAACGTGTCAAAGTGCGCATGTGCGTCTGTGTATGTGCATTTAAGCATAAGTATTTGACAGTATGTGTCAATGTATGTATGGATATGGATACATATTTCAGAGTTAGGTGTGTGTATACATATGTCTACATGTGCGTACATAATGTATTTTAATATACAATGCCTGGGGACCTTTTTCTTATGAGTACCTAGAAGGCAGAAGCAGAATCTTTGTCATTTTTATAGCCTCACTGGACCACATTTGGGTCATTTACTCAAGTGGAAATTGGGTGGAAATTCAATGTATTGTCGTTGAATTATATCTGCAATTTTGGGTCCCAATACACAGGTAAATATCACAAAAAATATTTTTTCTCAGAATTAATGTTCAAGGTATAATAGATTTAGAGCTACCATTATGGAACCCTATATATGAAATTAACAAGAGTATGCCAATTCTTAAATAAGAATATTTTATTTACATCAGGGCCGGAATTAGATTTTCATACACTTTGATCCTGAATTTGGAAAGGCTCTATGTTTTCTTCTCCTGTAACACCATGTGTCCACTCTTGGCACACTGCTGTTCTAACAGTCCTGGAAGCACATGGCAACTATAGGCAAGTTGTCTGGGACTGATGTAGTAGAAATTAATCTGCAAATAAAATTGTCAATGACGTCAGCAAAATAAATGTCCTATCTTTCATTGTAGGGGTACAAATAAAACCCCCACAAATACATAGAACTTCATTTTAAATGATTATATATTTTACAATATTATCCACCCTCTTGGTTATTGACTATCTGGAGTATTTAAGATGTGAGAATTAACCATTATGATTATATTGTTATTGTTTATTTTGGCTTTTGGTGTCTTCTTCATCAAACTGGAATTTAAAGAGATTGTCATTTATAAAATACGATGGTACTAGCAATGTACAATGTGCTTCATGCCGAGATGGGGTATCATCTTATCATTAATACTTTGGTCTTTGTAATTTAATGAGAACAAAAACAGAGTGATCTTCAACCCATAAACAAGTATTATTTTTAACAAAGTCTAAAAAGAAAATGACTTTCAGGCTATCATAATTAAAGTTGTTCTTAGTTGTAGTAAAACTATAATCAAGTAACACATGTATGTATTATAATATCATTTTAAGCATTTTATTTTCGTTGATTCTTTAGTTTCATTCCCTTATGAATGATTTTAAAAATGAGATAAATACAAGGGAAACAGTGTCAACGGAGTCCATCTTTATTCCTGTGCTTCTGTATCAATACATACAACAGCAACTAAAGCCATAGCTACAAATAATGTATATATATTTAACAGGCATAATACATTCCTCTATTCATTTTGTATGTTTATTTTTTATTTTTTGAATTTACATTTCAAGTTAGCATAGCATGCAATAACAATTTCAGGAGTAGATTCCAGTGATGATTCCCCTCTGTACAACCCCCAGTGCTCACTGCAACAAGTGACTTCTTCAATGCCCCATTCAGCCCACCTCTCCTCCCACAACCCCTCAGCATCCCTGTTTGTTCTCTATATTTAATATTTTAATATTAACTAAACAGAATATCTTATGTTTTGTCCCCCTCCTTGTTTTTATATTATTTTTGCTTCCATTCCTTTATGCTTATCTGTTTTGTATCTTAAATTCTCCATATGAGTAAAGTCATATGATATTTGCCTTCCTCTGACTGTCTAATTTTGCTTAGCATACTACCTTCTAGTGCCATCCATGTCGTTCCAAATGGCAAGATTTCATTCCTTTTCATTGCCAAGTAATACTCCGTGGCATGTATATATATATATATATATATATATATATATACCACATTTTCTTTATTCATTCACTTGTATATGGTCATTTGGGCTCTTTCCATGCTTTGGCTATTGTCGATAGCATGGCTATAAACATTGGGCTGCATGTGTCCATTCAAAACAGCACACCTGCATCCCTTGGATAAATACCTAGTGGTGCAATTGCTAGGTAGTAGGGTAGTTCTATTTTTAACATTTTGGGGAACCTCTGTGTTGTTTCCCAGAGGGGCTGCACCAGTTTGCATTTCCACCAGCAGTGCAAGAGAGATCCTCTTTCTTTGCATCCTCGCCAACCTGTTGTTGGCCTAGGTAGTTAATTTAGCCATTTTGACTGGTGTACAGCGGTATTTCATTATCTCATTGTGGTTTTGATTTGTATTCCCCTGATGATGAGTAATGTTGAACATTTTTTCATATATGTGTTAGCCTTCTGAATGTCTTCTTTGGAAAAGTTTCTCTTCATGTCTTTTGCCCATTTCTTCACTGGATTATTTGACTTTTGGGTGTTTAGTTTGATAAGTTTTTAATAGTTTGGATACTAACCCTTTATCTAATATGTCATTCGCAAATATATTCTCCCATTCCTTTGGGTGCCTTTATTTTTGCTGATTGTTTCTTTCGCTGTACAGGTTTTTATCTTGATGAAGTACCAGGAGTACATTTTTGCTTTTGTTTCCCTTGATTCTGGAGACATGTCAAGTAAGTTGCTCTAGCCAAGGTCAAAAAGGTTGTTGCCAGTTTTCTCTTCCAGGATTTTGATGGCTTTATGTCATATGTTTAGGTCTTTCAACCATTTTGAATTTATTTTGTGTATGATGTAAGAAAATGGTCCAGTGCTCATTCTTCTGCATATCAATGTCCAGTTTTCTCAACACCATTTGCTGAAGAGACTGCATTTTTTCCATCGGTTAGTCTTTCTCGCTTTGTCAAAGATTAGTTGGCCGTACACTTGTGGGTCTATTTCTGGATTCTCTATTCTGTTCCACTGATCAGAGTGTCTGTTTTTGTGCCGCTACCATGCTGTCTTAATGATCACAGCTTTATAATAAGTCTGAAGTCTGGGAATGTGAAGCCTCCAGCTTTGGTTTCCTTTCCAAGATTGGCTTTGGCTCTTCAGGGTCTTTTCTGGTTCCATACAAATTTTTGGATTGTTTGTTACAGCTCTGTGAAGAATGCTGGTGTTATTTTGATAGGGATTGCATTAAATATGTAGATTTATTTGGTGATATTGATATTTTAACAATATTTTTTCTTCCAATCCAAGAGGATGAGGTATTTCTCCATGTTTTTTTGTGTCTTCTTCAATTACTTTCATAAACTTTCTATACTTTTCAGTGTAAATATTTTTGCCTTTTTGGTTAGGTTTATTCCTAGGTATTTTATGGGTTTTGGTGCAATTGTAAGTGGGATAGATTTCCTCAATTTTCTTTCTGCTGCTTCATTATTGTGTATAGAAATGCAACTGATTTTTATGCATTAATTTTATATTCTGTTACTTTGCTGAATTCATGGATCAGTTCTAGCAGTTTTTTGGTAGGATCTTTTGGGTTTTCCATATAGAGTATCATATTCTCTGTGAAGAGTGAAAGTTTGACTTTTTACTTGCCAATCCGAATGCCTTATATTTCTTTGTGTCATCTGATTGCTGAGGCTGGGACTTTCAATTCTATTTCCAATTACAGTGGTGAGAGTGGACAGCACTGTCATGTTCCTGACCTTAGGGGGAAAGCTCTCAGTTTTTCTGCATTGAGGATCATACTAGTGATGGGTCTTTTGTATATGGCTTTTATGATCTTGAGGTATGATCTTTCTATCCCTACTTTCTTGAGGGTTTTTATCCAGAAATAATGCTGTATTTTATCAAGTGCTTTCTCTGCATGTATTTAGAGGATCATGTGTTTCTTGGCCTTTCTCTTACTGATGTGATGTATCACATCGATTGATTTGTAGATGTTGAACCACACTGCATCCCAGGTATAAATCCCACTTGATCATAGTGAATAATTATCTTAATGTATTGTTGAATCCAGTTGGCTAGTGCCTTGTTCAAAATTTTTGCATCACCAGGGAAATTGGTCTGTAGCTCTCCTTTTTAGTGGGGTCTTTTTCTGGTTTTGGAATCAAGGTAATATTGCTTTTATACAATGAGTTTGGAATTGTTCCTTCCATTTCTATTTTTTGGAACAGCTTCAAAATAATAGTTGTTAATTCCTCTTTATATGTTTGGTAAAATGCCCTGGAAAGACATTTGGTCATGGACTCTTGTCGTGTGTGTTTGTGTGATTTTTGATTACTAATTTGATTTATTTACTGGTAATGGGTGTGTTCAAATTTTCTATTTCTTCTTGTTTCACTTTTTGTAGTTGATATGTTTCTAGGAATTTGTCCATGTCTTCCAGATTGCCCTATTGGCATATAATTGTTCATAATATTGTTTTATTACTGTTTGTATTTTGGCAGTGTGAGCTGTGATCTTTCCTCTTTCATCCTTGATTTTATTTATTTGGGTCCTTTCCCTTTTTTTTTTTTATTAAACTGGTAAGGGGTTATTGATTTTGACAATTCTTTCAAAGAATGAGCTCCTGGTTTCATTGGTCTGCTCTACTATTTGTTTGTTTTTTTTATTTCTATAGCATTGATTTCTTCTCTAATCTCTATTATTCCCCTTCTTCTGCTGGTGTTGGGTTTATTTACTCTTCTTGTTCTTCTTCCTTCTTTAGAAAAACCTGGATTTCTATATACTTCCCTCTCCTGACTGCCTTTTCTGCATCCCAGAGGTTTTGGAATGTGGTGTTATCATTTTCATTGGGTCCATGTACTTTTTAATTTTCTCTTTAACTTCCTGGTTAGCCCATTCATTATTTGATCGGATGTTCCTTAGTCTTCAAGTATTTGTTGTCTTTCCAAATATTTTTCTTGTGGTTGATTTCAAGTTTCATAGCATTGTGGTTAGAAAATATGCAAGGTACCATCTCAATCTTTTTGTACTTGTTGAAGTATGTGATCTATTCTAGAGACCGTTGCATGTGCACTAGAGAAGAATGTGTGTTCTGCTGCTTTAGGATGAAATGTTCTGAATATATCTGTTAAGTCCATCCTCTTCAATGTGTCATTCAAAGCCATTACTTCCTTGTTGATTTTCTGTTTAGAGAATCTGTCCATTGCTGTAAGTGTGTTGGTGAAGTCCCCTACCATTATGGTATTATTGTCAATGAGTTTCTTTATGTTTGTGATTAACTGATTTATATATTTAGGTAGTTTTCAAATTGGGGCATAGATGTTTACAATTATTAGGTCTTCTTGGTGGATAGTCTCCTTAACTATGATATACTTCCCTTCTTCATAACTTCTTACATTCTTTATTTTAAAATCTAGCTTGTCTGATATAAGCATGGCTAGGCAGGCTTTCCTCTGGTGACCATTAGGATGATAGATGGTTATTCACCCCCTTACTTTCAACATGAAAGTATTGTCTATGTTTATATGTCCCAAAAAGAGTCTGTTGTAAACATCACATAGATGGATCTTATTTTCTTACTCATTGTGTTACCCTATGTCTTTTGATTGGAGCATTTAGTACATTGACATTTAGAGTGAGGACTGAAAGAAAGGAGTTTATCACTATTGTGTTGCTTGCAGAGTTCAAATTTCTGGTGGTGTTTTCTGGTCCTTTCTAATCTTTGTTTCTTTTGGTCTTTTGGGTTTGTTTCATCTTTCCTACAAAGAGTCCCCCTTAAAATTTGTTGCAGGTCTGGTTTAGTGGTCATGAACTCCTTAGTTTTTGTTTGTCTGGGAAACTCTTTATCTCTCCTTCTATTTTGAATGACAGCCTTGCTGAATAAAAATTCTTGGTTGCATATTTTCTGACTCAGCACATTCAAAATATCCTGCCACTCCTTTCTTGCCTGCCAAGTTTCTGTGGATAGGTCTGCTGCAAACCTGATCTGTCTTCCCATGTAGGTTAAGAACTTTTTTCCCTTACTGCTTTCATGATTCTTACTTTGCCTGAGTATTCTCTGAATTTGACCATGATATACCTTGTTGATGGTGGATTTTTGTTGAATCGAATGGGAGTTCTCTGTTTTTCTTGGATATTGATCTCTGTATCTTTCCCCAGGTCAGGAAAGTTTTGTGCTATGATTTATTCACATAAAACTTCTACTCCTTTCTCTCTCTCTTCATCTTCTGGGACCCCTATAATTTAGATGTTATTCCTTTTTAATGATTCACTGAGTTCTCTAATTCTTATATCTTGCTCATTTATCTTATTTTCCCTCTCTGTTTCTGCTTCATTATTGTCCATGAGAATATTGTTCTCCATAAGATATTGTTCTCTATATTGCTAAGTCCCTGCTCTGCTTCATCTAACCTTGCCAACATGGCATCCATCTGAGATTGTATCTCAGTTATAGCATTTTAATTTTGTCCTGACCAGATTTTACTTCTCTTATCTCCACATAAAGGAGTCTATGCTTTTTTCAACCCCAGCTGTTATTCTTATTATCATGATTCTAAATTTTGGTTCAGATATCTTGCTTGTACCTGTGTTAAGTCACTGGCTGTCATTTTTTCCTGTTCTTTCTTTTGGGGTGAATGCTTCATTTTGGGGGAAGAAAAATAATTAATAAAATAAAAATTAACTTAAAAAAAGTAAAAATGACACAAAATCATCAAATACAGGATGCTAGATCTAGGTGTGTTTTGGTCTTCTTATTGAAAGAAGCTTGATAGAGTAAAGAAAAAAAGAGAAAGAAAAGAAAAGTAAAGAAAAAGAAGGAAAACATTTAAAAATTTTAAAAATGAATACAATAAAATAGAATAAAATGAATGATGAAAGTAAAATGTAATTTTTAAAATTTCAAAAGATAAAAACATAGTAGAAAAATTAAAGAAGAATCTTTTTTTATAAAACAGAAAATAAAAATACTTTTTCTCTTTCTGTAGTCAAGAATTAGAATAAGAAAGAAGAGAAAAAGGGAAAAGTTGATTAGCTGGATCAGCAAACAGAATGAAATATGATTGAAATTACATCGACCTTCTCCTAGAAGTCAAACTATGAAGCACTTTATAGTCCATAAACTAAGCAGGTGGGAAGCCTTGTGGTGTTGCTCTAGAGCGTCATGGGTGTGGTTGGATGGGGCTTAGTGAAACAGCTCAATCCTTCACTACATGGAACCCATTAGCCTACGGGGGTGGGTAGTTGTGGCACGTGTATGTGCATGTGCAGAAGAGGTGAAAATGGCCTCACCCAGCTACCCAGTCTCTCATGTCGGTCGGAAGTCTGGGCTCTCCCCCACTGGCAATCAGGCACTCTTCCTTTGTCTCTGGCTTCCGTCTACTCCCTGCTTCTACATTGTCCTCGACCAAACCATCAGCCTGCCAGGTGGTACCTCCCATCCGAGTTTTATTTCAGATGGGGCTGTGTTTCCAAATCCCTCACTTCTGAGGGTTCTGCAGCTTTGATCCACTCAGACCCTCTGGGGAAGCAATGGCTGAGCAATGCCTGGGCGCCACCCTGGTCCCAGGAACACTCATATGATGGCCTTGCTGTAGATAACCAAAGACTGTGGGCGGGTGTCTTCCTGTATCAGAAAAATTTGCTGATTGTGTAGCAACAGTGTTTCAGGATTATGGTAAATCACAACGCACATCTGGCACCAAGTTTCATTCCCCCTTAACATCCTTTTCCCAACACTAGCAACTGTGGCTGTTCTCCAGGGTCTGCCGGGAGCTTTGCCTGTGGGGAGGCCACACAGCTTCTGCCAAATGTCCTCTCAGCAGGAAAACCGCCTCTCCCCATACGGCCCAAGGACCCTCTGTCTGCTCCTGCGTTTTCACCCCACTGGACATCGAGCTGTGGTTTCAGATTCTGTACTCCTCTGTATATATAGTCCTAATGGTATTGAAACCCTCTCCTTCTTGTTCAGTCCCTTTGGGTGTTTCCGCTCTTTCTATTTCTCTCCAGGTGCTCTCAGGGGGAGTGCTCTCCCCGCATCTCCACTCTCTCTCCGCAAGAAAAACCAGCTACTCACCCTCAGTGCTTCTCTCTCCTCCAGGTCACCTTCCACACCACACACGAGCTCTGTGGCTCAAGTTATGCAGATTGTTGTGTCAGTCCTCAGATCAGTTTTCTAGGTGCGCAAGATGGTTTTGTGCTGATCTAGTTACGTTTCAGGGACGAGAAAAGCAGAAGACATCCATGCTGCTCTTCCATCTTGGCTCCTCCATTCCGTTATTCTTAGATGGAGTATCTTTACAGTTATCTAAGATTGGAGGCATCCTTTTTTTTGTAACAAAACAAAAAGAGACAAACAACCACCATGAAAATGTTGATTTCAAGTAGTATCAATTTTTAAAAACTTACAGAAAAATGACAAAACAACTAAAAAAGTATAGCTACACTGTTAGAACGATTATTTTCTAATTTGTTTTCATGTATGGTAGGGAATTACTTCTTTGGCTTTTTAAAAATCAATCCAATAAATTGTCACATTAAAATATGCCCCTAATAATTAATTATAGACTGCATAGTGACCTTCCTCATTAATTTTTTGCATTTTATTTTATCGCGGTATATTGACATATATTTTATTAGTTTCAGGTTTACAAAAAATAATTTGGTGTTTATATATATTACGAAATGATCACCATAGTAACTCTGGCAACTGTGCATCACCCTACACAGTTACAGATTTGTGTGTGTGATCGAAGTTTTAAGATTTAGTCCCTTAGTAACTTTCAAATCTGGAATACAGTATTATTAGCCATAGTCACTATTGTTGCAGTTTTGGAATGGTGGTGAGGGTCAGGAGCCAACAGCCAAGAAAGAATTCTAGAAGCACCTTTGTTTCAAAAGGTGATTTTATTAATGCAGTGGGACAGGATTCTTGGGCTGCACCTGGGTTGTGAGAAGGGATTAATTATGTACTATGGAGTTGGGGAAGGTAAAGGCAAAAGGGAGGTTTCCAAAAGGACTTTCATATGCTCATGAGAAGACTCATAAGATTATGGAAGCCAAGCTATTCTCAAGCTAAGGTTGTTTTTCCCTCTAGCACAGTATTAACATTGAGACAGCAGGGAGTTCCTGGAGGAATGTTTTACTCTGCCTATCCCAAGTATTTATTAATGGGCTGCACGTTATAAAGAAATATAATTTTACCTGCTACTTCCTTTCCTTTACTTCCCACATCACTATTGAGGGTGGGGTGATGTTAGGGCTAAGTCCATAGGAAACTGAGTCTACAGGCTTCTGAATGTTGCAGGATTTTTTACCTGAAAACCTGGGATTCATTGTCTGACTACTTTGAAGAATGAAGAAGTGGTCACAAAATGAGCAGGAGGCAAAAGTTTATTTATTAGAGTAGAAGATTAGAAAGTAATAATAGTAGGAAAGCTCTCTTTACAGAGAGGGGACACTCAAAAGTGAATGCCCACTGACTATAGGTAGGGGTCCTTGCTTTATAAGGTTCTGGTCACCCCCTGTCCTCCATTCCCCCATGTTTTGTTTTTTTTTTTAATCAGGTTTTATCCTTAGTGGCTGGATAACTCTAGGTGCTGGATTGTCCATTCCTGATTGGCTTGTTTTCATTGTGTGAGGGATAGTCTACGGCCATACCATTCCTTGTGAGTCTTAGGTTTTATGGTCTACTACTTATTTTAAGTTAGGTCTTTAGTCAAATTCCTGAGGGAAACACGGGGGGGCCTGGGTGGCATCTGTTACATTCATAACAGGAACCTTCATTCTTGGGGGAGTTTGCCGTAGTCAGACACTCCCAGCATTGTTCCGATCTAAACAGCTTCTGCACAGCAAAGGAAATAATCAACAAAATGAAAAGGGAATTTACTGAGCTTAGTATCCAAAATATATATAGAACCCATACAACTCAACAACAACAACAACAACCAATAACAATCTAATTTAAAAAAGGCAGAGGACGTGAATAGTCGTTTTTCCATAAGAAGACATACAAGTGGCTAACAAGCATAAAAAAAGACGCTAAACATCACTAATGACAAGGCAATGCAAATCAAAACCAAATGAAATATCACCTCACACCAGTGAGAATGGCTAAATGAAAAACACAAGAAATAACCTGTGTTGGCCAAGATGTGGAGAAAAAGGAACCCTCATGTACTCTTTGGTGGTGGGAATGCAAATTGGTGCAGCCACTCTGGAAAACAGTGTAGAAGTTCCTTAAAAAATTAAAATTAGAAAAACCATATAACCCAATAATACCACTACTGAGTATTTACCCAAAGAAAATGAAAACACGAATTCAAAAAGATACATGCATCCCTATAATTACATTATTTACAATAGCCAAAATATGGAAACAGCCTAAGTGTCCATCAATAGATGAATGGGTGAGGAAGATGTGTTATATACATAAAATAGAATACTACTCAACCCTAAAAAACAATGTAATCTTGTCTTTTGTGACGGCATGGAAGTACCTTGAGGGCATTATGCTAAGTGAAGTAAATCAAATATAGAAAAGCAAGTGCCTCATTCATTTCTGTGTTTGGAAAAGTTTTACATTCTTGGTCTATAAACTTTGGAACCAGACATTTTCCTTTAAAAGCAGAAATCAAAATGTCATGAAAATCATCACGTGGATAAGCATAGGTGGTTAAAATCATGAATGGCTTAGATATTGATTATCTTTGGCACTGACCAAGCTTTCTTTTAAATCATGTTAAATACAGTTAAGTCATGCTCAACATCTTGGCTTACAAGATGTTTTATTCATAAAAAATTATTTGAAAATTTTAAGTAGATTTTAATATCTCAGGTCAAATATATAATAAGACTCTAAAAGTATGTCATAGTTTTAATTTAATTGGACTTTTATAATTTGGGTCTGATTTATCCTTTTTAGCAATCTATATTCATCAATTTAATAAGCATTAAATGCTCATGTCACATCAATAAGACATCAAGTAATTTTTTCCCTTTAATTTTTTGTCATCCTCCTTCCCTCTTCAGATTCACTTAAAAAAAACATAAAATGTTTCTTTAAATTAGATTTTTGTGTTCTTGGATAAATATCTAATAGTACAATTGCTGGATCATAGGATAGTTCTATTTTTAACTTTTTGAGGAACCTCCATCCTGTTTTCCAGAGCACTGCACTAGTTTGCCTTCCCACCAACAGTGCAAGAAGCTGTCTCTTTCTCCACATTCTTGTCAACACCTGTTGCTTCGTTTGGTTTTGGTTTTAGCCATCCTGACAGGTGTGAAGTGATTTCTCATTGTGGTTTTGATTTGTACTTCCCTGAGCATCAGTGATGTTGAGCATCTTTTCATGTGTCTGTTGGCCATCTGGAGGTCTTCTTTGGAAAAAAAAATGCCCATTTTAATTGGATTACTTATTTTTTGGGTGTTGAGTTTTATAAGTTCTTTATATATTTTGGGTAGTAATTGTTTATCAAGTGTGTCATTTGCAAATATCGTCTTCCACTCCATACATTGCCTTTTAGTTTTGTTGATTGTTTCTATCCTTCAATATATATGTTTCCTTTGTCTCAGGAGACTTGTCTGGTAAGAATTATTGCTACGACCAATGTCAAAGAGGTTACTACCTGTGTCCCCCTAGGGTTTTTATAGTTTCCTGTTTCATATTTAGGTCTTTAATCCATTTTGTGGATTTATTTTAGTGTTTTAATATTTAGTGTAAGAAAATGATTCAGTTTCATTCTTTTGCATGGAGCTGACTAGTTATCCCAACACCATCTGCAGCATTATCAATAGCCAGATTCTGGAAAGAGCCCAAGTGTCAATTGACTGATGAGTGGATGAGAAAGATACTAT
>NC_043714.1:2310545-2317541 GCF_006229205.1 Suricata suricatta
AGATAGATGGATAGAGATAGATAGAAATATAGATAGATAGATAGATACTATATCTATATATATGTGTGTGTGTGTGTGTGTGTGTGTATACCCTATGAGCACTATATACACACACACACAGACACAGACACACATACTATTACACAGACATGAAAAAGAATGAAATCATGCCTCTTGCAATGACATGGTTGGAGATAGAGAGTATAGTGCTAAGTAAAATCCATCAGAGAAAGACAAATACCATATGATTTCACTCATATGTAGGATTTAAGAAACAAAACAAATGAGCAAAGGGGAAAAGGAAAGAGAGAAAGAGACAAATTAAGCAACAAACTCTTAACTACAGAGAACAAACCGGTGGTTACCAGAGGGGAGGTGGGTGGGGTATGGGTTAAGCAGGTGATGGGAAATAGGAGTGCACTTGTCATGAGCAGCCCTGGGTGTTGTGTGGAAGTGTTGAAACACTCACTATATTAGGTACCTAAAATTAATATTATGCTGTATATTATTTCACTTGAGTTAAAAACTTTTCAAAAACTTAAAAATAAAAACTAAAAATCAATTTTTATGTGAGTGTTAGGATTCAAAATACCACAGAAGGTGGTTAACACCAAGCAAGTGAAAGGAGATTATACATCATATTATAGGAAGTGTCAAGATATTATGTTTCTCATCATAAAGCTGCTGCCGTTCAAGATATAATATGCATGTTAGTAAAATGAATCAATAACATTCTCATTTTAATGTTGCTTATACTAAGCTCATTTTCTTAGTATTTCTTCATCAGTTGTGTGTTCTTTAAATTATATGTCCCCAATCCATCGTGACATTTTCTCAGTAAAAGTAGGCTTTCCCACCTCTGGGTTTCATTGGGCCATTGTAGCAAACTAATTTCATGAGTCTACAATGCCAATTCTAATGGCATTGAAATTACAAAATAAAAATTACTGGTTTCGCATATTCATTAAGACAATTTAAGTCTCAATTATTTAATATAATTTGCAATCAGAGTCATAGGGTATAAGATTGCAAAAAAAAATTGTCTTTTCGCATAGTTGCCTTTCTCAGGATGTATTAACTTCTCTTATTATTTAATGAATCATTGAATCCTTTTGCTTTTATGATAATACATGCAACTTATATAGTAGCTAGCTCACTGATTACCATTTGTATTGCAAAGTGTATTCATTTATATGGAAATTTTGAACTTTCTGGAACATCAATGTCTCAATACTTCTTGCTTCTTAATTTATACAGTCACCCCTCTGTCAGCATTTCTAACCTCTGTGTGTGTGAGAGAGAGAGTTTATAAATGTAGTTCATAACCACATACATGATGAATTTTCCTAGGCTTCATCTTTTTGTGGTGATAGTTGCTCTCATATTGCAAGTAACTTAAATTCCCCGGGATTTTCCCCCAGAATGTGCCCAATACTCCCAAAACTTTTTGTAGCTTCCTAGAAACATGAGCACATATAAACCAAACTTCACCATGGAGAATCCGAAGCCGCCTGGACGTGGGCTCCACTTCCCCAAGGTCCACTGTCCAGAGCGGCCACTTCCGTCAGGTGACCCTGATTCCCTGACAGAGACGATGCTCCCAGGCAGCCCTGACCCTCTGAGCATTTCTGTTTCCAAACCCAAACCCTCTATCAGACACGCCCAGCAAATGAGGGTGCCTCCACTCTCATTTCCAGGGGAGAGTCCCAGCAGCGGTCCCAGGAGGGGGAGGACATGACTTTTTTTGCACTGTGCAGTTTATCTAAACAGTGCTGTTTGTATCTCAATAAAATAGCTTTGCATTATTTTCTTCTAGTTAATTTCTCCATCTCGGCACCTACCCATCACAGGATGACGAGGTACCAGTTGTGATGTTGAGCCCCTTTCCCTCTGCCCTTAGTTCCTTATTGGAAATGAGTTTTTGTGGGTTTCCCCAGTTTCTCAGAATGCCCATGCATATAGAGGCCTAAGTTTAAGCATGTTAGCACCTACCATGTACCTGTCTGTATGTATTTAAAAACAGTCTCACAGGTTTCTCTCTCTCTTTCTCTCTCTCTCTCTCTCTCTCTCTCTCTCTCTCCACCATGATATTCCGTCCTTTCTGTTCTTTGCTTTAAAAAATGACAGAGGATGGGATACCTGGTGGCTCAGTCGGTTAAGCATCCAACTTTTGATACTAGCTCAGGCCATGATCTCGGGATTGTGGGTTTAAGCCCCACATTGGGTTCTGCCCTGACAACCCGGAGCGTGCTTAAAATTCCCTCTCTCCCTCTCTCTCTGCCCCTGCCCCACTCATCCTGTCTCTCAAAATAAATAAATAAAACACTTGAAAAAAAAAAGGAAGGAGGAAGCAGAAGGAAGGAGGGAGGCTCATATCACTGACATCCAACCAGTCCTCACAATCCGTCTGTATTTCACCATCCCGCATGTCTCTTGCCTTCTTAATTTGTTTTCATTTTACTCTTAACTAGTCTTTTAGTAGCTTAAACTTACAGAGCAAAGTAATTTGTTCAGATACTGATTCTTTCTCATTTTTTATGCAATGACAGATTTTTAAAAAAAGAGAAAAGATTTTCCTGCAAAAGAAAAATATCTATTTTAGAGTTTTGGGGTTTCTTGTCCCGGGGTATAGGGCAAAATTACTATCTGGCCCTTATTTAAAACGGTCCTGAATTCAGCCTTTATGAAGGATTTGGTGGGGCATGCCGAAGAGTGCATTCATATCAATCTGGTAGATGGAGATAAAGCCAAACTTAATTAAGTTAAAAATCTGATGGGCCGTGTCGTTGGATAACTAAGAGAAAATCTACATCCACTACCCTGTGTGACCACTTAGCGTTTTAGACCTTCTTGCCTCTAGCAATTTCACATGTTGTCTAACTAACAAAAGAACCAGTTGTTTGGTTTTTCCAAGGCCAGAAGGCCACACAATGCCACAGAAACCACTCTGGACAGGAGTCTGCAGCTTGTGGGGAGAAGGTCGCACTGAAAACATCTCGAAAGCCCATAGACTGGGTCTTACACACCTGACCCCTTCAGGTTTGCCGTCCCTAAAATAGGAACAGATGTCACTTATCTCATGTGAGTATTATAATAATTTAGTTACATGATGAAAAGCATTTAGAAGGTGTTTATTAAATATTAACTCAAGTTACAATTCTTGATTTTCCATATCTGACTCTAGCCATGTTTATCTTAAACTTTTCCTAATTACTCTGATACCACATTGATCTCTTTCTGCCATTTTGGTATTCATTGTACTACATCATTTCCATTTTAAATAGTAATTATTATTGTGATTACACCAACAGTAATTATCAATGTGATTATAATAATATGCTAATTATATTAATAAGTCACTTTTTTCTGAGTCCCCTAAAGTCTTTTTATTAAACAAGTCAAAGTTTCAATTATATCTGTTGATTACGGCTTGCATTTGCATTTATTACTAATTTTATTCTTGATTAAGTGTTTTCACTAAACTAAGGTGCCTTTTAAAACTCCAGCTAAGAATGCCATTGCCATCAGGTGCTCACCAGTGATAAGGAATCTGCTACTTATGAGTTTGTTCTTCCAAATTAGGGTGAATATTTGTCAATAAATCAAAAACTAACCGGAAGGTAAATTAAGGATAAGATCTTCCAGATAAATCTCTCTAAAATGAGTATTAATTTGTTGAGATAAACACAGCATACAAAATAGCATTTAAATTATTTTTGACTATATGGGTAGGTATTTTAAAGGATTTTGTATGTACAAACTGTGCAGTGTTTCTGTAATACCTATTTTCTTTTCAGTGTTATTAAGTACCTGTACCTAGTCACTTACAGGAACTTTAGAAGGATACTTCTGACAGATTCAGAATGATATTTATGTCCTTCGATGCTTCCCCTCCAACCTTGGTGAATGCATATGGACCCAGAGCAGCTACTGGTATTTCTTTCAGGCAAAATCATTTTTCTAACCAATTTACACAGTTTGAAATTGTGGTGACTTTTTTAACAGACACATCTTTAAAAGTTCAACTTCATTGGCTAATCCTAATCATAATATGCATAGCTATAGTTTATGTCATTTTACCTGGTTTTCATTCTCCTAACCTATTTTAAAATGTTTCTTTTTTAAACTTAAAATTGTGTTCTAGAGTATACTTAATTTTATTTTTCACTTTCCTTTTTTAAAAATAAAAAAAAATATTTATTTTGAGGAGAGAGTAGGATACAGGCAGAGAGAGGGGGAGAGAGCAAATCCCAAGCAGGCTCTGTGCTGTCAGCATGCAGCCTGACACAAGGCTCAATCTCATGGACTCTGAGACCATGACCTGAGCTAAAATAAAAAATCAGATGTTTATCCAACTGAGCCACCCACACACCCCTTCCATTATTTTTCTCCTCCATATGAGTGAAGTGGAAAGGGTAGGGACAGTGTCGTCAGAATTCCAATCTCAGTACTTACTCAATGTGTAACATTAAATTTATCAGGCTTCTCATCACTCATTTTTCTTCATTATAAAATGGGGATAATTCTCTCTGCCTTCCAGTTGAGTTATAAAAAACATATGGGAAGAAACTGACATTATTCCTATTTTTACTGTCTATTGGTAGCCTTTAAAAGGATGACAATAAATACTTGACAATCATGTAGTGACTGCTTGAATAATACCAGATGTTGTTGAAATATGTCTAATGATTCTTTGAAATTTTGTTATTTAGTGCTGTCTTCTCATTTTTCTAAAATGTCCTAAGTTAATGTCATTGTCATATATATTATGACCAGAACATCTCTGACTTCTACATGTTCTTTCAGTCCATTCAACAGAGATTCATTGAGCAAGATCTATGTCCTCCTGCTGCTCCGGTGAACAGGTGAGCCAGACAGGTCCCTGCACGTGAGGATGCTAAATAAAACCTCTAAAGATGAAAGGAGGATAAAAGAAAAGTAAGCAGAGAGAATTTCCTTTTGATTCATATGAGAAATACATTGATGGGGTCAATAGGGGGAAATAAAGAGCTGTAGTGAAACAGTAGGCTTAGCCAGTTTGGGGAGGAGAAAAGAAAGGCTGAAGGGTGGATGTGGAGAGTGAGAACTTTCCAGATATTTACCTCAGCTCATCTTCCTTGAGGAGAGTTGGACAAGGACTCATCAAGTGATTTACAGGAGGTAATGCAGAGCTGAGGGCTCTAAAACGTCTACTCTCATGGAAACAAAATAATGATCCTAATGTCACACTGTAAAATAGCTTAATTTTTTGAGTAAATCATCACAGTATAGATAGACTTTCCTTCGAGGAGGCTACTGTTGATTAGGAAAGAATCACATGGAAAGTGAGAATCATCTTTGATTTATGGTAGTTCCTGTCCTTTTAGTCAGTATTGCGTTAGATTTTTACATCAGATCCATGGAATGTAAAAAACAAACAAACAAAAATTTCAGACAAGTTAAACTCATATGTCTACGGATCAAGGAGCAGATCAGCGTAAGAAGCTTGGAGTAATTAGTGCATCACTTGATAATCCAAGCACAGTGCAGACGCTTGAAGAAACTAAAGCGAGTGCGGGGGGGGGGGGGGGGGGGGGACGAGAGGATGAATAAGGGACAAAAACCCTTAAATGCAGCGTACTCGTGGTGCAGGCTACTAGAAAATTACACCATCTGTTCTTGAAATCCATTTGATTTTCATCATCCTACCAATTTCTCCTCCCACCTCTTATAACACCCAGAATTCAAAGGGTTATGGACAGAAAAATCTTGCGTGGTGGTAAAATTGCTAATAAACTATATTTACTAAGCTCTATGAAAATTTATATTGTTCTTCTAGATAAGTCCCATGAGCTTACCATGTGGGATATTAATATTGCTGAAAAGAATGCAACTGCATTGATTGTTAACCTGAAAATAAAGTGACCCTTGCATCTCTTTCTTCTGCAATACACAGCACTGGACAATATTATCACCTTGAAATCGTGTGAGACTTAGCAAAGGGAGACTTGTGGACGTTCAGTACAGAATGAGAACAATGCACTACTTTGGTTAGTCTTAGTTCATGCTGAAGAGTTCCACAGTACCAAAAAGAATGAACTATATTGGGATGAGGCAAACGGGAGGTACCTTTTTAAACATCTTTTTTTTTTTTAAGTAGTTTATTGTCAAGTTAGTTCCCATACAACACCCAGTGCTCTTCCCCACAGGTGCCCTCCTCCATGACCACCACCTCTTTTCTCCCCTCCCCCTTTCCCTTCAACCCTCAGTTCGTTTTCAGTATTCAGTAGTCTCTCAAGTTTTGCGTCCCTCTTTCCCCAACTTTATTTCCCTCTTCCCCTCCCCATGGTCCTCCATTAGGTTTCTCCTGGTCTCCTGTTAGACCTATGAGTGCAAACATATGGTATCTGTCCTTCTCCGCCTGACTTATTTTGCTTAGCATGACACCCTCGAGGTCCATCCACTTTCCTACAAATGGCCATATTTCATTCTTTCTCATTGCCATGTAGTACTCCATTGTGTATATATACCACATCTTCTTGGTCCACTCATCAGTTGATGGATATTTAGGCTCTTTCCATGATTTGGCTATTGTTGACTGCGCTGCTATGAACATAGGGGTACATATGCTCCTATGCATCAGCACTTCTGTATCCCTTGGGTAAATCTCTAGAAGGGCTATTGCTGGGTCATAAGGGAGTTCTATGGATAGTTTTTTGAGGAACCTCCACACTGTTTTCCAGAGTGGCTGCACCATTCCTCAAGGGTTTTGATGGTTTCCTGTCTCACATTCAGGTCCTTCAGCCATTTTGAGTTTATTTTTGTGTGTGGTGTAAGAAGGTGGTCTAGTTTCATTCTTCTGCATGTTGCTGTCCAGTTCTCCCAGCACCACCTGCTAAAGAGGCTGTCTTTTTTCCATCGGATACTCTTTCCTGCTTTGTCAAAAGTTAATTGGCCATACACTTGTGGGCCCAGTTCTGGGTTCTCTATTCTATTCCATTGGTCCATGTGTCTGTT
>NC_043714.1:2317641-2336346 GCF_006229205.1 Suricata suricatta
GCAATTTTGATGGGGATTGCATTGAATGTGTAGATTGCTTTGGGTAGTAATGACATTTTCACAATGTTTATTCTTCTGATCCATGAGCAGGGAATGTTTTTCCATTTCTTGGTGTCTTCATGAACTTTTTCTTGATTTGTATCATCCAATAAGTGAACTGCAGGTTTTAATAAAATTGGTGAGAATGGACATCTTTTCCTTGGTCCTAAGATTAGTGGAAATGTATTTAGTCTCTTAGTTATGTTGTTAGCTTTATTTTGCTTATTTTTAAAAGGCTTGGGGGCACCTGGGAGGCTCAGTTGGATGAGTCTGAGTCTTGATTTCTGCAGCTGGAGTCATGATCTCAGGGTCATAGTATCCAACCCTATGTTGGGCACTGCACTGAAAGTGGAGTCTGCTCATGATTCTCCCTACCTTCTGCCCCTCTCCCCAGTTTGTGCTTCTCTCTCTCTCTCTCTCTCTCTCTCTCAATATAATATATATAATATACATATTATAGATATTTGATATAGATCACTATATATCATTATATAATATATATGTCACTGTGATAATGATATAGATTGAATTTCAAATATTAAACTAAGCTAAATTTCTTGGATAAAGGCAACTTGATCACATCACATTATAAGAAAAACACTTATATTTAATTAATATAAACACTTATATTAATATATTAGCAAATACATAAAGTTAAATGCTTTTATATATATATGTAAATATACACACATATATTTACTAAGGCGTTGTGAAGGATTTTTTCACATAACATGAATGATAATATTCTATTGTTTTTTGTCTTGCAATGTCTTCGTCTGTATTATTTACTTTTTCATTTTAACTATTTTTAGAGAGAAAGGGAGAACAAGTGGGAGAGAGAGGCCCGTGGGGGAGAGAGAGAGTCCCCAACAGGCTCTGCACATGGTGCAAAGCCTGAATAAAGGTTGATCCCACGGTACTGGAATCATGATCGAAGCCCAAGTCAAGAGTCAGACACTTAACCAACTGAGCCCCTCAGGTGCTTAGCCTTTGTCTGGTTTTAATGTGAGATGACACTGGTCTCAAAAGTGACCTAGGAGACATTTTCTTTTCTACATTCTGAAAACACGTGCAGTAGATTGGAGGTATGAATTTTTAAGTGTTGATAGAATTTATTGTTAAGGAATCTGGAACTGGAATTTTGTTTGTGAAGCCTATGTGTGTGTGTGTGTACATGTTTCCATCCAGGTTCACTATTTTTCTGTCTTAGCCGAAGCCAGGTCCCTGCGCGCTTGTCCCTGTTCCTCCGCCCCCGCAGGGCAGAGAAACCTCGTGGGTTCTTTTCCTGAGGGAGGGAGAGAAAGGGCAGGAAAGGGGGCACAGAGAGTGAAGACAGACAAGCGATTTTTGATCAAGCCTCTTTATTCTTCTTCCTCTCCTTCCTTCCTTTTCCAGAAAACACTCTATCTTATATATGGTTTGGGGCGGGGAACTGCCCCAGGTCAGTTGCCAGGTAACAGAGTTAAATGAATATTAGAGAAAGGGGAAAAACCGAAAACGAAACTCCAAACTCCGGACACAGCATCAAAGGGAAGCGCGCAGACTAGCGTCTGCAGCTGGGGAGGGGAAGCTTAGCGCTAAATAATCCAAAATGCGGTTTGATCTTTTGTGCACCTTGGCCATTCTACGTCTGGCCCAGCATGACCGTCGCCAAAATCTTGGACCAGGAAATGGCACTCTCCAGCCTCCAGATGTAAATCTTGTTTTTTGGTTGCTCCCTGGAGAGAGATATATCCTTGCCTGAGGCGGCCAAAAGCTCGGCGGCTCCCAACATTTTTCATAATGTTTTTGTCCTTCAAGGAATTTGTCCATCTCACTAGTTATCAAATTCATTCACATAAAATTTCTCACGTACTAGTTCACTTACTATTTTCCCATGGTTATGGGATCTATATTCATACTCTATCTTTCATTCCTCATATGGACAAATTGACTTTTAATTTTTTATATAGATTTAATGGAATTCAAGTCAAAACTGCATTTTTATTTAATTTTTTTGACTATATTCGACATGTACATTGTTTAAGTTTCAGGTGTATGGTGTTTTCCCTGATACACTTACATTCTGTAGTATGACTGCTGATGCAGGCTGCGTATCACTTTACGTAACTATAGTAAATATACTGTCTACACTCATTATGCCGTGTATTAGATCTGCATGGGCTATTTACCACTTGGTACAAGCTTGCACCTTTAAACACAATCACTCATACCCCTGTCCCCATCCTATAATATCCACCATTTTACTTTCTTTTTTGACAGGTTTACCTTTTTTACATTCCATATATAGATGATATTACATAGTATTTGTCACTTAGCATAATGTTATCAAGGTCCATCCATGTTGCAAATGGGAGGCTATCTCCCTTTTCCTTGGTGGGATAATATTCCACTGTGTTTATGTACTGTGTATATGTAACCCATCTTTTTATCCAATTATGGGCATTTGAGTTGTTCCCACAACCTGGATATTGTGAATAATGGTTCAGTGAACATGGGAGTGCACATATCTCATTTATATCCTATAGAAGAACCAGAAGTGGAATTGTTGCATTATAAGCCAGATCTATTTTTAATTTTTTGACAAACCTCCATATTGTTTTCATAGTGATTGGACAAATTTACATTCCCACCAAAAGTTTACATTCATTTATTTTCATATATTGAAATATTCTTGAATCCCAGGAATACGTCCCATTTGGTCATGGTGTATAATCCTTTTAATATGTTCTTGAATTTGGCTTGCTAATATTTTGCTGAAAATGTTTGCACATATACCTATCAGAAATATTAGTGTCTAGTTTTGTTTTCTTATGGTCTTCTTGTCTGGTTTTGGTGTCAAAGTAACGCTGACTCCCTAGAATAAGTTTGGAAGTGTTCCCTCCTCAATATTTTGGAAGACTTTGAAAAGTATTAGTGTTCATTCTTCTTTAAATGTTTGGTAGAGCTCTCCAAAGTGAAGTCAACTGGTCATGAAGTTTTCAGTGTTGACATTTTTTTGATTACTGATTTTTTTTACTCACTATTGGTCTGTTCAGATTTTCTATTTCTTCATGATTCAGACATGGTAGGTTGTATGTTTGTAGAAATGTATTTATTTCTTCTAGATTATATAATTTGTTGTCATGTACTTATTCATAATAGTCTCTTATGAATCTCTGAATTTTGGTAGTGTCAGTTGTAATGTCTCCTCTTGCATCTCTAATGATCTTCTGTATTATTTTCTTAGCCTAGCAAATAACCAGCTCTCAGTTTTGTTGATCTTTTCTATTGTTTTTCTGATTTCTATTTCATGTACTTCAGCTCTGATCGTTACTATTTCCTTCTTTCTGCTATCTTTGGGCTTACTTTGTTCCTTGTGGTATACAGTTGGGATGTTTATTTGAGATCTTTAAGTTACTTCATATATGCATTTATTGTTATAAAATTTTCTCTCAAAACAGCTTTTGCCACATTCCACAATATTTGATATATTCCCATTTTCATTAGTTTTGAGAAAGTTTTTTATTTCCCTTTTAATTTCTTGTTCAACCCACTGGTTGCTGAAAAGTGTGTTGTTTCGTTTCCACATATTTGTAGGTCTTTTCACTTTCCTCATTATCAATTTCTAGGTTCATACCATTGTGGTCAGAAAAGATAGCTGTGTGATTTCAATCTTTTCATTTGCTAAGCCTTGTGGCCTATTATATGATCTGTTCCTGAGACTGTTCCCTGCACCCTCGAGAAGAACGTCTGTTCTGTTGTTACAAGGATGGACTGCTGTGTGCTGGCCTGTTCAGTCCATTTGTTCTAAAGTATGATTCACTCCTTTTTGGCTCTCTGTCTGGATGATCTATCCGTTGATGATAATGGAGTCATGAAGTTCCCTATACTTACTGTATTGTTTCTATTTCTCACTAAAGATCTGTTATTATTTGCTTTATACATGTCAGTGCTCGGGGGTTAGGAGAATATTTATTTATTTATTTATTTATTTATTTATTTATTTATTATTTTAACGTAGGTTTCTCACCCAGCACAGAGACCAACATGGGCCTTGACCCTGACTGAGACCTGAGCCAAGATCGAGAGTCAGACAACTAACGGACTCAGTCCCTCAGCTGCCCCAGGGGACTCTGTGGTTATCATTACTGTATCTTCTTAATGGATTGGAGACTTTATCATTATGTAATGACCTTCTTTGACTTTTATTTCCCTTTTTGGCTTGAAATCTATTTTGTCCTCTAAACATATGGCTACATCTGCCTTCTTTGTTTTCTACTTACAATGTCCTCCATTCCTTCACTCTGAGCTCACACATACATCTTAGAGCTGAGATGAGTCTCCTTCAGGCAGCATGTAATTGGGCCTTTTTTTCTATCCAACCAACAATTCTGTACCTTTTGATTGGTGAATTCAATGCGTTATATCTACGGTAAGTATTGGTAGGTAAAGATTTACTGTTGCCATTTTATATTTTCCTTCCGATTATTTTTTTCTCCACTGTTTTCCTTTTCCTTCTGTTTGCCTTTGTAAGTTGGTGGTTTTCCATGGGGATCTGCTCAGTCTCTCTTTTTTATTTTTTTAATTTTTTAAAAAATGTTTTTAATTTATTTTTGAGAGCGAGCACGAGCAGGGGAGGGTCAGAGAGAGAGAAGGTACAGAATCTGAAGCAGGCTCCAGGCTCTGAGCTAGCTGTCAGCACAGAGCCTGATGCAGGGCTCGAACCCATGAACCGTGAGATCATGACCTGAGCCGAAGCCGGACACTTAACTGACTGAGACACCCAGGAGCCCCAGTCTCTCCTTTTTATATATTTTGTATCACTGCTCTGGATTTTTGCTTCGTAGTTACCATGAGATTTACATAACGTTTCACAGATAAAATATCCTTCTTCTGCTGATAAGACTTTATCTTAATTTGCCTGTAAGTCGTCCACCTTCTAGTCTCCCCCTCTTATATTTTTGATGTCATAAACGTTCTCTTTTTATGTTATGATTTTATTACCAAGTTGTAGTAGCTATAGTGATTTTAATGCTTTTTTTCCTTTAACTTTTATGTAATAAATAAGAGTTTAACATACAATTATGAAATAGTTTCAGTTTTCTAATTCTGACTATTCATGACCTTAATCATGAGTTATGAAGAGCTCCTTTCAATATTTCTTGTAAGGCAAGTCTAGTGGTGGTGAATTCCCTCAGCTTTTGTTTGAGAAAACCTTTATTTTTTTCCATATCTGAAGAATAACATGGCCAGAGAGTATATTCTTGGCTGGAAATTTTTATGTTTCAATCTGTCATTCTACTCTCTTCTGCTGGAGAGTTTCTGCTGAGAATACTACTGAGCTTCGTGGGACATCCTGTGTGGGTTACTGTCTCTTTCTTTCCTCTCTGCTTTTAATATTGACTTTGAGACTTAATATAATGGGTCTTGAAGAAGGTCTTTTTGTTTCAAGATAGTAAGATACTCCACTAGCTGTGTGGACCTGCACATTCAGTGGGAAGTTCTCTGCTATTATGTTTCTAGACAACTCTCTGCCGCCTCTCGTCTTCTCCTTCTGGTCTGCCCATTATTCTTAGGCTGGTTTTTGTGTGGAGTCTGATCTCGTAATGTTTCTTCACGTTTTAAAATCTTTATTCTCTCTCCTCTTTCACCTGAAACATTTCTAGATTCTCATTTTCAATCTCATTAATTCTCTCTTTCATCTGATCTGCTATGTTTACCAAAGCATTCTAATGAATTCCTCATCTCATATATTGACTTCTGCTTCAAAACTGTTGTTTAGTTCTCTTTTAGAATCTCTCTCTCTTTGGGAATGTATCGCTTTTGTTCATTGGTTTTATTCCTGTGATGACTGTGTTGCCTGGGTTTTCTCATAACACGTTGAATTTCTTTATAGCAGCTATTTTCTTTTTTCTTTTTTTTCTGTTCTTTATTTATTTATTTTAATTTTTTTATTTTTTGAATATAACACAATTTATTTTTTTAACATATGGAATTATTTTCCATCTTTTACAATACAGTATCTTGAATGTATCATAGATAAGCTGCTATATAACGATTGCCACTTCAGATAGCTGTGAAATTAGGTGATTAACTAGTTGTTACCTAACCTTCTACTTTCTGCATAAGTCTAATTACATGAAATAGAAGTTAGGGTTTTGATTTATTACTTTGCTTTTCTGTTTGGAGTGTCATTATAGCAGCTATTTTCAATTCTTTGTTGCTATGTTCTGTATCTTTGAGTTCAGTTGCCAAAAATTGTCATTTCTTTTTGTCATACCATATTACTGTGATTTTCTTCATCGCGTTTGATGAAGTGTTTCTGCTGATTCATTTGAAGTAGCAAACATTTTTCTTACTTAGGCAAGGTTTTGTTTATCTTGTTCCTAACAGTTGAATAGGTTCCTAATTAGGGACCTTCCTCTGTTTTCCAGAAGGTGGCGCCATAGCACAAGGTTTTGGTTTCTCTTACAGAGCGGACTTCCCTTTGAGATTAGGACTGCACGTTAAAAAAGACAAAGAAGAAAAAGAGGAAAAGGAAAAAGGAAAAGAAAAAGTAAAAGAAAGAAAAGAAAAGGAAAGAAAAGAAAAGAAAAGAAAACAAAAGAAAAGAAAAGAAGAGAAAAGAAAACAAACGAAAAGAAAAGAAAAGAGAAAAGAAAAGGAAAGGAAAGGAAAGGAAAGGAAAGAAAAGAAAAGAAAAGAAAAGAAAAGAAAAGAAAAGAAAAGAAAAAAGAAAAGAAAAGAAAAGAAAAGAAAAGAAAAGAAAAGAAAAGAAAAGAAAAGAAAAGAAAAGAAAAGAAAAGGCAGAGGGAAGGGGTGGCTGTAGAGGGGGAGGTGCGTCCTTACCCCGTGGGGTGTCGCTGCTCCCCCTGCAGCCAGGGCTCCTCCAGGGAGGGATCCCGGAGGTCCCCAGGCGGTGTTTGCCAGTGTGCAAGGCAGGAGGTCCTCTGTCTGCCGACCTTCCCTGGTTCCCGGTCCCCAGGCCTGTGGTTTCCCTTCAGAGACAGTGGGACACTTGCCCAGGCGGAGCTCACCGCCTCCCGGCCCCTCCTCCACCTGCTGCGCAGCCGCCACCTGCCTCCCAGCCCCGCGCTCCCGTCTGGCCTCCTGGGGTCATGGATGGCTCGATCCCCACCTCCCGCTCCCGTGCTCGGGCACTTCTCCAGTCATGCAGGTCCCACTACTCGTAAATGGACGGGGACGGAGAGAAAAAGGAAGGACTCAGGCTGACACGGTGGCCTGGGTGCCGATGTCACTCTTTATAAATGAACCTAGCCAGAGTGACATCGAGGTCATGGCTTCCCAAAGGATTCAAGTTTCATCTTCTTGATCTCTTTTATAGCTTGTACTTTGAATTTCATTGATTTCACCTTTATTTGAATCGTGTACCTCATCATACTTCGGATTACTTTTATTTTTATTTAATTTCTGTGGATGGCACAATAGGTCAATGAATTTATTTCAGACCTCTTTCTTTTCTATTATAAACATTTCAAGATCTAAAATTGTCTCCAAACACATCTAGCTGTATTCCCCACCTCATGTCACTGCATTCTATTCCAATTGTTTTCTGGTTTTCCCTGGGATCTCTTCTGTGTGTCGTGATGCAAGCATGTGTGCGCTTCTTTGGCAGAGTGCGTACTGTACAAATAGGCGGAGATTTTCAGACTTCTTATTGTTTTCAGTTTATCTCAGATTCGGCCAGACAATACTCTGCATGATGGTAATTCTCTTAAATGTTGGAGTCCGTTCTGTGGCTCAGTACATGGTCTCTGTTACTGAGTATTCCTTGGCGCTTGAAAAGTGCGTGAGCCCCGCTGATGTGTAAAGTCTCTACTGCTATCAACTAGCTCAAGATTATTGTAATGTTGTGGTTTTCTATGCTTTTTAGATTTTGTGTTCACTTTTTAATCAATAACGGGGAGAGGGATTTTGAGATATCAAATTAAAAATATAAATTTACCTATTCTTATAAGTTTGATAGTTTTTGCTTTGCTTTCAATTTCTGTGTTAGGTAAATTAGTAGGTGTAAAGAGTATGGACTTTACACATTCTTAATAGACTTTTCTTCCATCACTACAAAATAGTCCTCTATGTTTTTTATATATTTCTTGTTTTGAAGTATGCTTTTATGGATATTAAGGTAGCCATTTGAGATTATGATTATTGTTTGGGATTTATGTTTTCTATCCTTTGTATTTTGACCTATTATGACATTATATTGAAAGAGCATTACTTTCAGGAGCACTGGGGTGGGTAAGCATCTGATTTTGGCTGAGGTCATGATCTCTCAGTCCATGAGCTCAAGCCCGACATTGAGCTGGATGCTGCTTCCGATTCTGTGTCTTCCTCTCTCTATGTCCCTCCCCAGCTTGAACTCTGTCTCTCTATCCCTCAAGAATAAATAAACATTAAATTTTTAAAATAAAAAAGAAATCATTTCTTTTAAAATAAATATATTTGAGTCTTGATTTTTTTTATATTGACTCTGATGACTTTTGTCTTTTAATTAGATTCTTTAGATGGTATCCATCTAATGTCATTAATAATAGTTGGAGTTAAGCTTACTATTTGCTATTTGTTTTCTATTTGCTCCATTCATTCATTCTTTCTTTTTCTTATGTTAGACTTTTATTGATTTTATTTTTAGTATAACATTTGGTTTTCACTCTAAATTTTTTAATATTTATTTGTGGGTGAGCACAAGCAGGGTAGAGAGAGGAGGACAGAGGATGGGAAGCAGACTCTGTGCTGACAGCAGCGAGCCCAATGTGGGCGCAGACTCAGGAACTGGGAGATCGTGACCTGAGCTGAAGTCAGAGGCTCAACCTAATGAGCCACCCTGGTGCCCCTGATGCTACTTTAAGTTGCTAGGTAGATATTTCTGTTTAGTGCTCGGTCTCTCAAGATTTTAAAGAATCAATCTACATCACAGTAACATCCAAATCATATTATGCCATTTCACATGTAAGAACTCACCACAGAATGTTTTCATTTCTTCTCTGTCTCTGATTATTTTTATATATTCTGCATTAATATATTTTATTAACCTCGTGATATAGCTACTAATTTTTGCTTTATTTGGATTTTAAATAAAACTTTGAAAATGAGACTTATGTATTTCCATTTTCAACACTTCTCATTCTTTTTGTAAATCAAAGTACCCATCTGGTATCATTTCATTCAGTCTGATGAACTTCCTTTATATTTTTTTAACTCATGTCTGCTATCAAAGATTTTCCTTAGCTTTTATTCAGCTGAAAAGTCTTTATTTTGACTATGTGTCTTCTCAATCAAATGTAGAATTCTCAGTTGACAACTGAAAAAAACAACAAATTTCAACTCAAAACTGGAAGGATAACATTGGTACCTAGGATTACAGCTCTCCAATTTTGCAACACTTTTAGAGGTTTGCATCTTCTCCTTTGAAATGTAAGTTCCCAAGAAATTATCTGGTAATTGAAACAATTTTATCAAAACCAAAATGTAGAGCCTTCTATGTTGAATCATCTACATTAATCATTTTCATTAATATGTAGTGCAATTGGTTTACAGCTTCTTCCTCTGTGTTTGTAGCTTGGACATATAGCTTAACAGTGAAAGATGTAGAAGTTTATGAAGACACTAAATCAGGCACTTCTCACCCTAAGAAACACATGTCCCAGGCTTTTCAAAGGTTCTGTTTAAAAAGTCTCCATCTGAAATGGTCACTCTCCTACACCGTTGGTGGGAATGTAAACTGGTGCAGCCGCTCTGGAAAACAGTGTGGAGGTTCCTCAAAAAACTATCCATAGAACTCCCTTATGACCCAGCAATAGCACTCTAGGGATTTACCCAAGGGATACAGAAGTGCTGACACATAGGGGCATATGTCCCCCAATGTTCATAGCAGCGCAGTCAACCATAGCCAAATTATGGAAAGAGCCTAAATGTCCATCACCTGATGAGTGGATCAATAAGATGCGGTATATATATATACATATATATATACACACACAATGGAATATTACATGACAATGAGAAAGAATGAAATACGGCCATTTGTAGGAAAGTGGATGGGCCTTGAGGGTGCCATGCTAAGCGAAGTAAGTCAGGTGGAGAAGGACAGATATCGTATATTTGCACTCATAGGTCTAACAGGAGAAACCTAACAGAGGACCATGGGGAGGGGAAGGGGTAAAAAGAAGTAGAAGGAGGGAGGCAAATCATGAGAGACTCTTGAATACAGAAAATGAACTGAGGGCTGAAGGGGGAGGGGGAAAAGGGAAGGGAGGGTAATGGTCATGGAGGAGGGCACTTGTGGGGAAGAGCTCTGGGTGTTATATGAAAACCAACTTGGCAATAAACTATTAAAAAATAAAATATAAGTAAAAAATTAAAAAAAATAAAAGGTCTCCATCTATTGCTAAGACTTTTTCTTAATTATGTGAAAGTTTGGACTTTTCCAAAATCTACTTGTTAGATACAAGTATTGCTACTCTGACTTTCTTTTGAATCTATTCACATGATAAATCTCTCCAGCCCCCTCACTTTCAATCTGCAGGTGTCTTTACTTCTAGGCACCACATTGATGGGTCTTGCTTATTACCCATTCTGATGCCCTATGTCTTTGATTGGAGCATTTAGTCCATTTATATTCAAAGTAATTATTGATAGTCATTATTGATAGATATTGCCATTTTATTACTTGTTTTGCCATTTTTTCTGGAGATCTTTTTTGATCTTTTCTTATCTTTGTCACTTTTGGTCTTTCCTCTGCACTGAGAGTCCCTTTTAATATTTCTTGCAGGGCTGGATTATTGGTCAAAAATCCTTTAGATTTTGTCTGGGAAACTCCTTATCTCTCCTTCTATTCTGAATGAGAGCTTTGTTGGCTAGAGTACTCTTGGCTGCAGATTTTTCGCATTTAGCGCTTTGAATATATCCCGCCACTCCCTTCTGGCTTGTCAAGTTTCTGTGGAGAGATCTCCAGCTAGCCTTATGGGTTTTCTCTCATAATTTCTTTTGTCTTGCTGCTTTTACAAAATTTTGTCACTGTATTTTTCAATAAACTATATTTACTTCCTTTGTCTTCCTCTGATAGGGTTATTTCTAAGTCCTATCCCCTAACTCACTCATTTTATCTTCCATTTGTTCTAGTATGCTGTAGATAGTCTTTATGGCAGTTTAAATTTCATTCATTAAATTCTTCATCTCCAGATTTTGTTTGGTTCTTTCATATTATTTCCTTCTTTTTATTAATTTTATCATTTTGTTCATGCATGGCTTTCCTGATTTTATTGAAGTGTATTTCTGTGTTTTCTTAGAGCTTGTTGAATTTCCTCAGAACAATTGCTGTGAATTCTTTATTAGCTTAATCATCAGATTCCTTGTTGTCGAGTTCTGTCACTGAAGGATAATTATCTTTTGGTGATGACATGTTTCCTTGAGTCTTCATGTTCATTTGAATTTTGCATTGCTGTTTTCAGATGGGAAGTAGCAGACACTTCTAAGAATCCAACTCATTGTCTTTATGTTGGGAATACGTTTTTGGTGATCCTACTTTCTTCTGCCATTTTCTCCAGCCCTTCATAATTACACCTGCCCATACTTCTTCCTCCCTTTTGTGGCTGAATTATTAAGCGTGTTTGTTCCCTCTTATTCTTACAACTGGAAACATCTTATATATACATCTTTAGCAGAATGCTGGAATCTCTTCCAGCAGAAAAGCTGCAATTCTATAAAGTCTCTCTCATTCATGGGGGTCTGCCCAAGCCAACACTCTCCATCTTTTCCCCAACTGCATCTAAGAGGGATAGAACCAGTAGACTAGTGTTTGCTGATTCCACAGCACAAACCAAGGTCTATCTGCTCGCTATCCAATGCACAGGTGACAAGACTCTTACCAGGTCCTTTGATTTATAGTGCTGGATTCCACAACTCCCTTAGAGGTATTTTTGTTTATGCATGGTTACCAATTTTTAGTTGTCAATAGAAGGTCACAAAGTACTTCTATACACTATCATGATGATAACATCATAGTCCTTGAAATTGTTTTGCTTGTTTGTTTGTTTATACCAGTGCTTTGGTTTCAGGGTAGTACTGGCCTCTTCAAATGATTTTGAATGTGTTCCTTATATTCTATTATTTGAAGATTTTAATAAAGATTATTTTTTAGTGTTTGGTAGAATTCATCAATGAAACCATGCAGTCTTTGGCTTTTCTGTGTTGGGAAACTTTTTATTCCCAATTCAACTTTCATTCTTGTTATTAAAAGATTTTGTACATCTTGGAATCAAGATTCATGATTCAACCTTGGTAATGTGTGCAGTTTTAGGTATTATCTGTGTTTTTTCTGTTTTCTGATTTGTTAGTGTATAATTATTTATAGTGATTTGTCATCACACTCTGACCTTCTGTGATTATCAATTGTATTGTTTTCTCCTCCATTTCTCATTGTAGTTCTTGAGTGTTTTCTCTTCTTTGGTTAGTTCACATAGTTAAAACGATGCCATTTTTGTTTATTTTTTTTAAACTGGTCATTATTTTCAATGTTATGTTATTATTTATTCTGGTCTCTATTTTATTTATTTCTATTTTTTATTGTTATTTCCTTCCTTTACTAAATTTTAGCTAAGTTTCTTCTTTTTCTAGTTCCTTATGGTATAATGTTATTTGAACTATTTCCCTAATACATGCATTTATAGCAAAAATTTCACTCTAACATCTGCTTTTATGCATCCCATAGGTTTTGAAATACTGTTTTCTATTTATTCTAATTAGAGAAATATTTTCATTTCTTTGCCATTAGATTTCTTATTTGACTCATTGCTTGGCCAGTAATGTATTATTTAATATTGGCATATTAAATATTAAATATTAAATATTTATATTATAGATTTTCCAGCTTTGTTTTATTTCCAATCTTTCATTTTGTACCATTGTGGTTGGAGAATCTAATTGGTCTGATTTCAGTATTCTCAAATTTCTAATATTTGTTATTTCTTTTTATGTGATGTAACCAGGGGATTCTTCTCTGTACCTGAAGAATATGTATGTTCTATTTTTCTTGGATAGAGTGTTATATATATCTATATATGTGTGTGTGTGTATATAGATATATATATATCCTTTAAAACCACATATTCTGAACTAAAAATGTTCTTGTTAAAAAATAATAACTTTAAAATGCACTCACTTAAAATAAAGCATATCTTAAGAGAGGTGGGAAGGTGAGCGAAGTAGATAAAGGGAATTCAGAATGCACTTATCATTATGAATATTGAAAATGACGTATATAATTGCTGAATCACTATATTGTACATCTGAAACTAATATAACACTGTATGATAACTATACTGGAATTAAAATAAAAATTAATTTAGAAAAGATTTTAAAAATATCTTGACATAAATGAAAATCAAGTACAAAAATCAAAGCCTATAGGACGCTGCAAAAGCAACTCTAAGAGGGAACTTTATAGTGATGAATGTCTACGTTAAAAATCAGACAGGGGTGCCTGGGCAGCTCAGTCAGTTAAGCGTCTGACTCTCTCTCTGGTCATGATCTCACGGTTAGTGAGTTCAAGCCTTGCTTAGGATGCTGTGCTGACAGCTCAGAACCTTGATCCTGGTTCCAATCCTGTGTATCCCCCTCTCTCTGTCTCTCCCCTGCTCACGTTCTGTCTCTCTCTCTCAAAAATAATAAGCCCAAAGTTAGCAGAGAGAAGGAAATAACAAAGATCAATGTGGAAATAAATAAAATAGAAACAAGGAAAACAATAGAAAATATCAGTGAACTCAGAGGAGGATTTTTGAAAAGATAAGCAAAATTATAAAAAGCATTAGCTAGACTTGAGAAAAGTAGAAGACACAAATAAAATAGGAAAGGAAAAGGAGACATTACAACTGATACCATAGAAATAGACAAAGTTATAAGACACTACTGTGAATGATAATTGTATGCCAACAAACTGGATAATCTGAAATAAATGGACAAGTTGTTAGAAGCATACAAGACATGTTATAATTACGATGGCAAACATTAAAGAGAATCTTGAAAGTATGAAGAGAAAAGCAAATAGTCACGTAAAAAAAAAAAACCCAAAAGCAATCATCTGATTTTTCAGCAGAAACTCTGTAGACCTAAAGGGAGTCACAAAGAATATTTAAAGTGCTGATAGAAAAAAAAAAAAAAAACCCTGCAGCTAAGAACACTCTACCTGGCAAGATTATTATTCAGAGCTTCCCAGACAAGTAATAACTAAAAGAATGCATCACCACTAAATAAGTCTTACAAAAATATAAAAGGTCTTCTTTAAGCAGAAAAGAAAAGGTCATAACAAGAAACATAAAAATATAGGAAAGAAATTTTACTGACAAAAGAAAATATATATGACAGGCTGTATATTGGCCACTGAAAAATCTACTGTGAAGATTAAAATTCAAAACTATGAAAATCAACCATAACTACACTAAATAGTTAAATGATGAATAAAATAAAAATGTAAATGCAAATTAGAAAAAAGGTAAACTTGTCATTATTTGCAGATGATATGATCTTACATATAGAAAATCTTAAAGAATCAAAGTCTGAATTAATCAACAAATTCACTAAAGATGCAGGATATAAAAACATACAGTAATCAATTGTGATTACACACACCAAGAACTTATATCTGACTAACAATAACAATAAACAAACAACAACTAACTATCTAAAAAAATATATGAAAAAGAAATAAGGAGGGACATTTGAGAGGCTCAGTCAGGTGAGCATCCAACTTTGGCTCAGGTCATGATCTCATGCTCATGAGTTGATCCTTGACTCAGGCCCGCTGCTGTCAGAGTGGAGCCTGCTTTGGTTCCTCTGTCCCCCCCCCCCCTTCCTCCTCCCCCACGTGCACTCTCCCTCTTTCTCAAAAATAAAATAAATATTAAAAAAAGAAATAAGGAAAACGATTCTATTCAAAATAGCACCAAAATTATAAAACACTTGGGAATAAATTTAATACAGGAAGTGAAATATGTGTACAATGAAGACTATAAAACTTTGAAGGAAGAAACTGCAAAATACACAAACAAATGAAAAAATACCTTGTATCAATAGATTGGAATACTATCCAATGCCATCTATAGTTTCAATGCAACCTCTTCAAAATTCCACTGATGTTTTTCACAGAAATGGAAAAAAACAATCATAAAACTTGTCTGGATCCATAAAATGATTCAAATAACTAAAATAGCCAAAAACAACATTGAGAAAGAAGACCAAAGCTGGAGATATCACCCTTCCTAATTTCAAAATATACTACAAAGCTATAATAATCAAATCAATACAGTACTGAAACACAAACATAAGAACTAATGAAACAGAACGGAGACTCCAAAAATAAACCTCCACACCATTCAACAAATATTTGTCGGTGAGCTATGAATATTTACTGAGGAAAGGACAGTGTCTTCAATAGATGGTGCTGGGAAAACTGGATAACCAGGTACAGAAAAGTGACATCGGGCCCGTATCTTACACTAGTCATCAAAATTAACTGGAGATGGATTAAAGACCTGAGCATAAGGCTTGATGAAAGTCCAGGAGGAAAACATCGAGGAAGCTCCCTTCATAGCAATGATTTTCTTGTTGATGACACCAAACGCATAAGCAACAAAAATGAGATTCAAAACGTGGGACTTCATCCAACTAAAACAATTCTGCACAGCAAAGGAAACAATCAATAATATGAAAGGCCAACCTATGAGATGGAGGAAAAGACTGCCAAGCCAGATATCACAGAAGGCATTAATGTCTAAAATATATTAAGAATCCATACAACTCAAAAAATAGATTTAAAAATTGGCAGAGGAACTCAATCAATGTTTTTCTAAAGAAGACATCCAAATGGCCACTAAGTATATGAAAAGGCACTCAGCATCTCTAATTATCGGGAAAATGTCAAAGGAAAACTACAATGAGCTGTCACCTCACATTTATTAATATGGCTAGCATCAAGAGACAAGAGTTAACAAGTGTTGACAGCATGTGGCAAAAATGGAACCCTTATCACTGTTGGTGGGAATGTAAATTGTTGCAGCCACTAGGGAAGGCAGTATGGAGGTTTTTTAAAAAATTAAAAGCAGAACTACTCTATGAGCCAAAAATTTCTGTGGCTGGTACATATCCAAAGAAACTGAAAACAAGTATCTGTTCTCTCATATATACTACAGAATTATTTTCAATAGCCAAGATATGGAAATAGCCTAAATGTGCATCAGAGTATTAATTGATAAAGGCAATGTGATATACAGTGGAGCATTGTTCAGCCAAGAGAATGAAGAAAATTCTGCATTTGGACAAGCATGGATGGACCTTGAGAGCATTATGCCAAGTGAGATAAGCCAGATAGAGAAAGATAAATACCACCTAATGTCACCAAATTGTAGAATCTATAAAAGCCAAACTTGTAGAAGCAGACAGGGAGGAACTTGGGGAGATGCTGTTAAAGGATACAAACTTGCAACCTTAACGTGAATATTCCTGGAGCGCTCAGCCACAGCATAGTGATTATAATACACAGAGCTATACATATAGTATATACCTCAAAGTTGTTGCCAGTCTAGCTCTTACATGTTCTCCTCACAAAAAAGAAATTATAATTATGTGATATGATAGAGGTGTAAGCTAATGCTACAGTGGTAATCATATTGTAATATACAAATGTATCAAATAGACACCTTGTACACCTTGAATTTACACAATGGTATATATGAATTATAGCTCAATTTCTAAAAAATTCTAATTATAGGGGCACCTTGGGGGCTGCATCGTTAGACAACCAACTCTTGATTTCGGCTCAGGTCATGATTTCATGGTTGGTAAGATCAAGCCCCCTCATCAGGCTCTGCACTGAAAGTGCATTAATAGAGCAGAGCCTGCTTAGGATTTTCTCTCTCCCTCTCTTTCTGCCTGTGTCTTGCTCAGGCTCTCTCTCTGTCTCTCGAAATAAATAAATAAACTTAAAAAATTCTAATTATAAATAATTTCGAGAGCTTTATCTAATTCATAACTACTTGCTTTCCTAGGATAATGTTATACTTCATTTAATACTAATAACTTAGTTTTATTTTTTAGTGTTTATATTTTATTTTTTATAAGTACGGATTGTGTACTTTTCTTAAATAAGTATATTTCTATTCTACTCAGAGAAATAGTGATAATTTTTATTTAGCAACAGACCTGATCCAAGTAAGTATGTGTAACCATAGCAAAGAATAAGTATTTATTATTTGAGATAGAACATAAAATATTATAACATATGTTATATATGTGTATATATATACACACACATAAATATGTGTATAAATTATTCAATTCCCTTTGAATATTTAAAAGAAAATATTTAATCCTAATAAAAATTCCTGGAAAAATTTCACATCTGTTTCATCTCTGAAATCTAATCAGGGACAGTTAAGATGTGCTATTTCTATTTTTATCTATTAAAACATACTTATAAAAACAGAGAACTTAAAATATTCTATGCAACCTGCTATTATTCTAGAAGTTCCCTTTTCTTTCCGTGTTCAAACTACGTCATACCAAAGGGTACTTTTTCAGTAGTCTGGCTTTTCCTTACTTATTTCTTTGTTTGCATAGTGTTTTGACATAGTGTTTTCTTAGTTTCCTTGGTATCTAAAAAAGGCTTAGCTTTTTAGTGCGGTAAAATATATATGAAACTATTTTAAACCCCATGCTCTTAGCTTTTTACCTGTTCTACAAGGGAACTGTGTTGGTTAGAGAAATAAAACAATGTCTCTCCATATCCTTTCTAGTTATTTCCGTATCCAAATTCATCAGACTCTGGGTTTTGTATACACAAATTAATATAATGTGAGATGCCATTCACTGTCAGTAATAGAGGGGAGTATGTGGGATGGAATAGAGTGTGTCCAGAAGATAATTAGCCTTGTGAATATAAACAGGGTTACCCTGAAACGAGACACTCCCTGTCCCCGTGGCGGTGCCCTGCCGAGCACGGGGACTCGGTAGAACTGCCGGGGCAGGACTTTGACGTCTGGGGAGAATCGGCATATTCTGGGCAGTTTTTGGTAACGTAGGTGTTGTCAATTCAGTTGTTAAAAGAAAAATAGATTTTTGTTTTCAAACATATGATCTACTACTTTTTGGTCACAAAAATTTAATTTCCCCCAGGAGAGCTGATTTATTTGTTCTGATGTATTCTTGTTCCCTTTTTTGACCAATTGTTACATTTCAAAGATACCATAGTTGTCATCCGTGAGAAACATGCCAGGACATTGATATATAGAGGACTGTTACAGGCATTGTAATATTATCTGTACTATTTGACTTTCCACCATGTGTAAGCATTAATCTGATTGAAATTAACTTCACTTAACATATTCCTATTATTAATGTAGGGTGAGAGTGCTCTATCTAGTGCTATACTTATTAACTAGAGAAAAAATTATTCAGACTGTGGTTAATGTATTTGGGAAAATAAAGTTAGATTTCTACTTCATGTCACAAAAATGGATCCCAGCTGGAATGAAAATTTACATATAGAATTAAACTACAAAATACAAGAGAACATATTTAAGTAAGAAAGCATTTTTAATACAATACTCTTTTTTAATGATTATTTATTTTTTAGAGGCACAGAGAGAGAGAGAGAACACAAGCAGTGGAGGA
>NC_043714.1:2336446-2350851 GCF_006229205.1 Suricata suricatta
GTATATAATGGATCCTAATCTTGTGTCAGTTTTATAATTTCAAAATATCTCCAAATTTGTGGCTTATCTTTTCTTTTCACTTTCCTCATGGTCTAAGTACAGTACTGATTAATGCTGTCTAATTTTTCAAATATTCCCTTTTTTATTTGCAAAGTTTGTGTATCATTAATAATCCATTACCTAACCTGAAGTCATTAAGGCAGAATCTGGCCAAGTTGGATAACATGACTATTTACTATGTCACTGATTATATCCACAGTTTATTTCTTAGA
Source organism: Suricata suricatta (assembly GCF_006229205.1). Classification (NCBI taxonomy): domain Eukaryota; kingdom Metazoa; phylum Chordata; class Mammalia; order Carnivora; family Herpestidae; genus Suricata; species Suricata suricatta. The sequence goes on from NC_043714.1 coordinate 2,336,719, forward strand.
GATTTGTTTGTCTTTTTTTTTTTTTTTTTTTTTTTTTTTGGCAGGACTGTGAGCATGGTAAACAGTCAAATTAGGTAATTGGGACCAGTGATTCTGTTGAGTATAACTGGTAGAACTGGCAAAAAAATTTTAAAAAAATAATAGATTGGAAAACATTAGAGAACTTCAAGGAAATGAACTCTTGGAAGTTCAAGATCCAAGGAAGAAAACAGAGATGATGATTGACGTCACTTTCCCCAGCACATTGCCAGTTCCATAGGAAGCATCTGAGAATCTGGGAGCAAAGCAGAACTTTCCAGGAAGCCAGGGCCTACCAGGGAGCAGGAGGTGGCCAGCCAATCTTTTCGGGGTTTCCACATTAAATCCACCTGCAAGTCCTCCACGTACTACCTGCAAAACCAACAGGTCATTTTAAAATATAATTAAGATTGAGTCATATCCCTATTTAAAGTCTCTGAAGATGTCTCCTTTCATACGAACTAAAATCCAACCACACCCCAGCCTGTGTCCCCATTCCCCAAATAGAAAGTTCCTAATACTTTGACCCCAGATTTTCACAGGATTTTCTCCATTTTCACCTTCAAATCTCAGTTCCAGTTTTACCTTCTCTGAGAATTTCCCCAGTCACCGAACTAAAATTATCGATCAAACATCATTGACATTACGCACATCAATTTTACCGCATTGCCCTGTTTTATTTCTCTGAAGCATGGATACTCTGCCTGGCTCTGTGTCCCACCCCAGCTGTGGGATACTCCTCGTGAGAGGAGGGACCTTGCCTGCTGTCTGCGCTGCGGTGCGCCCTGAGCTGACGGGATAGCGGGGGTATAACGTGCACTGAGTAAGCCACCCACGTGGCACACTGCATCGACAGCTGCCCCAGTGTTGACTCGTCAAGCCCCTCTAATCAGGACCGACAACAGAGTTGAAAGTTTCTGTTTTCCTATACCGGTCACAAGCATTTCCTCTTTCTTTATCTATATCGACTGCTCTGTTTTACATCTACTACAGTGTGGTGAGCTCAGGGGAAATAGATTATTCTGAGAAAATCACAGAAATCTCATCTGTCCAAATGAGATGGAGAAAAGTGTCTTTCTTTATAACCTAAGAGTCTAAGTATCTCCTTACTACTGACCACAGTGGTTATTTCCAGAGTGCATCGAGGGGCAGCTCATGTGGTTCCCCTCATCACCCCCCGCCATCTGTCTACCTGCTTCTCTTCTCTTCACACTCTTGGAACAGCAATATGAATATCCTCATCACTCCATGCCCTTTACTTCTTTCCCATCCACGTCTTGTTTATTTCATCTCCTGCCCCTTCCGTGGCATCCTCTATAAATGGCAGTGGAGCCTCTCACGCTCCGTCTAGGATCCTAACCGACTGTATGGCGCTGGTGTTGCTTCCCCCCTTGTGTTTATAGAGTGGGAAGGTAGTGGTCAGAGTTTAATATTATTTTCTAAACAACTGATTTTTTTCTGCATAAACCTTTATTTCATGCTTGATGCATGTGTGTGTGAGTGGGAACAAAGAAAGTTGGAATCATTTCTTCCTCCCTGTGCAGCCTGATGTCCATAATAATTCACTGATAACAAGGGAAGATCTCAGTCAGGGCGAATCACACCGTCAAGCTTTCTCATAAGCACATACCTAAAAATGACCATTTTAGCTGAAAGCAAATGTAAATGGGAGTAAGAAAGGGTAAACTAAATGTACTCAAAACATTGATAAAACACAAGCTAATTCTAGACTCTTAAAAATATTTGCTTGACTAAAAAGTGTCTGAAACTGTTGGACTGTATCCACATTTATTATCTTGTGTGACACCAAATACTCCCATGTGATTCAAAATCTCCCAAATATATTTATCCTGGTTTTAAAAATTAATCATTTTACCTAAATTCTGGCTTATTGTGTCTTTATAAATATATCTTAAGGACTTTTGTCAACTGCAACATAAAAGTTCCAATCAGTACATTTAATGCTATTAGATTATAAAGATGTTTCTTTTCTTTTCTTTTTTTCCTTTTCAATATCTATTTCTGAGGGTGGGACAGAGAAAGGAAGACAGAGGATCAGAAGCGAGCCCTGTGATGACAACACAGAGCCTGATGTGGGGCTCAAACTCACAAACCGTGAGATCATGACCTGGGCTGAAGTCAGACGCTCAACCGACTGAGCCACCGTGCCCCCTCCAAGATTTTGATTTTCAAAGGCATGTGAATAAAAACAATATTAAAGTACATATGTACCTTGTTCTGAGGCCCTTCCCTTTAAACCTCGGGGAGCTCCTGTTTCCTCGTGGAATCCTTCACTGACATTCCTCTCACCACTTTGGCTTTGAATTCAGCCTTTTCCATTATGATGTGTCTCCGTCCGCGTGCCCCTGGCGGGCCGGGTGCTCGCCTGACTCACCAGTAGAGCCTCTCCTCACGTGACGCCTTCCTCTCAGTGAAGCTCAGGGACCTTTAGGCTCCTGAGCTGTCTCGGCAATTGTCATCCCTCCCATAACTCCCTTTTCGGAGGTAATAGATGTCTGCTTTCCACATCTTTAAAAAAATGTTTCCGAAATTTATATTCTCATTAAAAAAAAAACCCAGCTGAGTGTGCCTGCTGGAGGGGTCTGGAAGAAGGAACCCCAAGGGAGCACACGTCCCCAGGTCACCAACAACCAGCCACTCCACCAGCCCACCTATTCTGATCTCGGGAGGGCTGTAAGTCACAAGCAGCAGCGGTGACGGCTACCCTTCTTTCTAGCATCATCTTGGTGCTGTGTGCCTGGTTATTGTCTCACTCTTTATTCCAAACTAAAATTAAATGCATCTGTTCTTCAGTGATTTGTGTTCTCACAAAATTCCTAGGTTGAAGCCTTAACCCCCAGTACTTCAGAATGTGACCATGTTTGGACACAGGGTCTTTAAAAAGGGAATCTGTAGGGAATGAGTTTAGGGATTCCCTGAGCTGCACTGATGGGTTAATAAGGGAAAAGAATTAGAAAGCCATAGGATGAACACACCCAAGTTTAGGTAAACAAAATTAGGTAAATAGGATTAGGTAAATGGGTCAAAGCCCCCCAATATAAGACAAACGAAGCAAAGGGCCCCAGTATAGGACAAAGGTATAGGACAATAGCAGGAAACTGCTTCCACAGGAAGGAAGGACCACATTAGGTAAACAGGTAAATAAGGCTATTGACCACTGCAGGGTGAAAGCTGCCCAGAGCGGAGCTAATCAGCAAAGGATAGGTGCCTTATTGACCCTGAGGTAGCATGCTCTCTTTCTTGCCTCCTAGGCCAGTTTAGGTCATCCAAGATGGGCCTTCATGTTTGTTGTAAACAACCTTCCACCCAGCACCAGAATCTTGTTTTCTATTGACCCAAACCCCTAGCACTGCATATCTCCAATATCCCCTTTTCCTCAAGTCCATGAGTTCATATTCATGCCCATGAGCTAATGTTTAGGGTTTCATTGTCTCCCTGTGCACATCCGTCATTCCTGTAAGACTCCTGATCTTTATAAAAATGGAGCAAGGACCCTTTTTCAGGGCTTTTGTCTTTTCCTGACCATTAGCCTCTAGTGTTTTCAATCCTGCAACCCTCCCGGTTTCTTGCTGGACAAAAGAGAACTCCAGACCCAGAGTCCTGACAGTAATGAATTTAAAATAACTTAGAGTGGGCCCTAATCTTCTATGACGGGTGTCCTTATGAGAAGAAAAAATGAGGACACAGATACATGCATAAGGAAGACAGCTGAGGACACAGGTAGAAGTGACCAACTGAAAACCCAGGAGAGGGGCCTCAGAGAAAATAAACCCTACTAGTACCTCTAGTACCTTGATCTTGGACTTCTTTTTTTTTAAGTTTATTTATTAATTTTTGAGGGTGGGTGCAGGAGGAGAGGGAGAAGGAAAATTCCAAGCAAGTTCCACACTGTCAGTGTGGAGCCTGATGTGGGGCTCAAACTCATGGACCATGAGAGCCTGATCTGAGCCAAAATCAAGTCAGTGGCTCAACCAACTGAGCCACCCAGGTGCCCCTTGATCTTGGACATCTGACTTCATAACCATGAGAAAATAAATTTCTGTTGCTTAAGCCACCCAGTCTGGGGTACTTTATCATGGTAATCCTAGCACAAGAATAGAGTCTCTCAGTAGCTAAACAGAGCCCAGCCTTGCAGCTCAGACTTGCAGAGGTCCCCTGATAGGGTTCTACTTTGCTTTCTCCTTAAGCATCCTGGGGCCATCTTACTGCAGATTGACTATGCTGTTTATTGGTGACTTCACTTGAGCTCTGTTGATGACCAGGTAACAACACAAATGTTATAGAGAATCTCACATAAATTTGAACGTTCATATTTTTGTATCTTGTTTTCATCCTCAAAAGTTTCCCAATTAAATGATTCAATCAACATTCCTAGAAATTCACATTGTAGATTTTAAAGCACTTTTTATGGACATAAACCTCCTGTAACATAGTCAAGCAAATCTCTTTCCGCATAATATTTACACTTCCATGTCAAATTCTACTCTTTCGAAAATCATACAAAGGTTTTGTTCTTTTTTCTTTTACAACCAGACATCGGGTCTTATTTGTGCTTGCAAGTCAGTGCCACACGCTCCACGTTCTGCTGAGCTGGCCCTAGGTTTGTATTGATTCCCTTTAGGGTTTCCTTGGAATTTAATCTTTAAAGTTTGGACTTTTATTACTGCACTTTCCCCCATTATTATGAATAATGTTCCTGTCTACCTAGGATCTTTCTTCAATGACTTCAATTCCGGGGGAAATTGGTATAAGTTAAAACTTCCCATTAATTTCTCAGAATCTCTCCACCTGCTCCCATCTTCCTACTAAAGAATTCAGAGTAAAATGTTTTTAATTTTCTTCTAACGAAATACCTAAGCATTTATTTGGCATTCACCATGATTCAAGCACTGTGACAAATTATCTGATAGGTATGACTGTTGCCTATTTTCCTGATGAGGGAACCAAGACCTAGAAATTGAATAATTTTTCAAAGTTTATACAAGTATTAAGGGTTGGAAATAATATGTAAACATAAGTCTGTCTGATCTTACAACTAATGGTAAGAATTTTTTTCTTATAAGATCAATCCATAGTAATCTGAACAAAATGTCAGTAAAAATTAAAAGAAAATGGACATAAAAAGGCACATTTAAGCTCACAGCCTAAAAGTAGTTGAATATTTTATGTATATCCCATTAGACATCTCTCTCTCTCTCTCTCTCTCTCTCTCTCTCTCTGTTTCTCTCTCTCTGTCTCTCTTTCTCTGTTTTTTATTTAGAAAGAAACTGAGATTCTGGTGGATATTTTATATAAGTACATCATACTTTATATTAAATTTGTTTACTCTTTCCATAACACTTTAACATAAGCACTTCCCATTTTTATATAAACATTTAAAAAATATTTATGATGACTGCATGATATTCAACTTAATGGATAAACTCAAATATAATATTCAAATATAAATTTAAATATAATTTGAAAATTCTCATATCCCATGCTGGATACAATTCTTGTTTTTGTATGTTAGAAGATTCCTGTTCTCCTTATAATAATGAATTCAGTAGGTATCTTTAAGTAAACTTTAAATTTTATAATAGGTTTTAGTTTACAGAAAAATTGAAAAGATACTACAGAGAGTTTTTACATACTCCACACTCAGTTTCCTTTATTACGCTAATCATACATTAACAAGTAACATTAACATCGACATTAACAAGCACATTAACATAACTAACATTTGTCAGGATCCATGTGCCAGTATTGAAACATTATTGTTAACTACAGTCCACGCTTTATTCCGCTTCCTTAGTTTGCACAGGATCCCATCGAAGATGCTAAGTTACAGTTGGTAGTTCCTCCTGTTCCTCCTGTAGTTCCTCACAGGTTCACCTGTTCCTGACAGTTTTGAGGAGTGCTGGCCAGGTCCTTCCTAGAATGCTCCTCCAGTGAGATTCATCTCCTTTTCCTATTATCAGGCTGAGATTATATATCTCCAGACTCCTTTGATCACATCCTTCCAGAGAACACACTATCAGCACGACCTATCCCTGGGGATGTTGACCTTATTCACCTGGCTGAGGTAATGTTTGCCAGGCTTCCCACAGCAAAGTTTTTCTTTTTTCTCCTCTCCATACCAAACATTTGGGAAGGAAGTCACAGTGTGCAGCCCTCACTTAAGGATGGGGAGTTACGGGGAACCTGGGTGGCTCCATTGGTTAAGTGTCTGACTCTTGATTTTGGTTGAGGGAATGATCTCACGTTCGTGAAATAAATCCCCCTACTGGGCTCCGTACTGACAGCGTGGAGCCTGCTTAAGGCCTGTCTCCCTCTCTCTCTGCGCCCACTGCTCATGCACACACCCCTTCTCTCTCCCTCGAAATAAATAAGCATTAAAAAATAAAAATTAATTAAAAGGAAGGAAATTTGTGGGGCATGGAGATGGCTCATGGGGTTAAGTATTAGACTCTTGACTCCAGCTCAGGTCAGGGTCTCATGGTTTGTGAGATCTAGCCCTGCATCGGGCTCTGCACTCACACCACAGAGGCTGCCTGGGATTCTCAAACACTCTCTTTCTTTCTGCCCCTCACTTTCCCTCTCAAAATAAATAAACTCTAAAAAAAGGGATGAAGAGTTGTACTCAACTTTCTTGAGGACAGAATATCTACATAAATTACTTGAAATTATTCTGCACTGGAAATTTGTCTTTTATCCTCCTATTTATTTATTCAATCATTATATAAATATGGACATATGGATATTTATTTCATAGTTTTATTTATAATCTAAGCTATTTTATCTATGTTGTTCACTTAAATTGTCCCACATTTGTGCACTGGGAAATCTTTCAGTTGAATCCTGTGTCCCTTTCATATCCCTCCTCATGTGTGGTGTGGTGTGGTGTGTGTGTATGTGTGTGTGTATGTGTGTGTGTGTGTGTGTGTGTGTGTGTGTGTGAGACAGAGAGAGAGACAGAGAGAGACAGAGAGAGAGAGAGAGAGAGCAGGTTCTTCGTGGAGCTAGCAGATGCTTCAGGCTCATCTTATATGTACCCTTCAACAGAGAGTAATATCACAAAGCAGACTACGAAGAGCCCTTTTCAATTTGGACTTTTCTGAAAATGAAAATAACCCAGAGAGCCACAACTTTAGAAACTTTTCTGAAATGTGGTCTCTCCCCTATCCTCTGGTAGGTCTGAGAAGCACAAAAGATGTTCACCACCACTCTTGCCTTTCCCCATTAGAAAAATTCCAGGTCACTGACAACACCATAAAAGAAACGTATTGTGATATGAACATTAGTAAAGGGAAACCTCACTGAAGTGGATGTAGGGGCCTAAACGGGCAGCTGGAGGGGTACCTTAGCATTCAGTGTCAGTTACAGGAAGAAGTGTCAGTCACAGACCCCAACAGAGGAATCATCAACAGGAAACAGTCACCAGTTATAGATTCCAACTGCAAAGGACGTACACTGCACCTCTTACAAGAAATCTACTAACCCGGCAAACTCAGCCAATGAGAAACGGTCACCACCCTCAACTTTCGCTTTTGGCCAATAGACTTTGATTCAAAAAAACCCACCAACTTCCTCTTTCTCCATAGAATAACATTCCTCTCCTTTACTTGTTGGACTTGACTACAGTTTTGCCATAGCTTGTGTGTCCTGAATTGCAATTCTTCTTCATTCCTGAATATGTCCATTTTTTTTTTCTGGGAAAACACCTGACAGTTTTATTTTTAAGCTTATCAGTGGTGACAGAGTGTATTCTGGAGTGTTCTACTTTGGGGCGAATCAATACCCTCCTGTATTAATATGCTGCAGTGGCATTTGCAATTTTCACACGATTCCGAACCTGCTGGCTGCAAAATTTACACCTAAAAATAGGCTTTACAGCACGTCTGTGGGCAGAGCCCTGTGCGTCCTGCCTACTCTACTGACCGACTCTTGGGCTGTGGGGGATTTCATAGCAGGAAACCCACACTCAATTTAGTGCCGATGTGGGGAATAAATGTTACCTTTAAGTGCCCCTCCGCCTCTTTCCTAGAAAAGTTAGACTTTTGCAAAACCAGAGAAGCAGGCAGTTTCCCGAGGGGCCTGAAAGCCATGGGATGCATCCTCATGCAGAGTGACTTTGGGCTATTACTTTGGGTTTCTGCAACCCATGAAAGGTGTTTGAAAACTGGGCAAATGTATGATGATTTGAACTAAAGATTACTAAAGGTAAAATGGAGAATATCATAATTCTTGAAGATAGGAATTTCTTATATTGACAGTATAATGTAAGAATTTTTTTCTTCACTTTTTACCTTTCTGTAATGTTCCAGAAAAGGCAAGGTTTTGGAGAATTCCCCTCCAATCAGCTGTATCTTTCTAAGAAGTGATACATAAGGAAAGCTGTTTCACAGATGCATTAACATCTTTAAAATGTGTATATATATATATATATATATATATATACACACACACATATATATTTATATGTATTTATCAGTGAGAAAAGGGCTTTTAACAGAAGAGTTGTTCGTGTCATTTCAAACTTTAAAATTGGAAGTATCTTCCAACATGTTTTAAACTTCAAATGTAAGATAACTATGATGAAGTATTATTTAAACTTTAAACAGGATTAACACAAAATAATCCATTGGTAGAGAGTGAAAATTGTGACATCTCTCCCACTTTCAGGATCCATTTCTTTCCTTCCCGTTCTGGTTGTTATCGGGGGAGATCTGGTGTGGGGAGGCTGGCAGGGGCTATGGCGTGTGCAGCCAGGCCAGCTGTGAGCCTAACCCAGCTGAGGACCAGGAGGAAACGGAAGGCAGAGCTCTGAAATGGCCAATATTCCCTTCCCCACCATAGCAAATCTGAACACCAAGTGTGCCTTCTTGAGGACAAAAGTGGCGTTGAGCATTGTGTCTGCTTATGTCCTCAATTGCATGCATAGTATTGGTGTTCCCAAGGAATCCAGAAACTTCATTCTTCAATTGTTTACAAATAGAATTGTAAGCTACCTGACCCTAAAAAACTCTTTATTCTGACAATTATCCTAACTTTGGAGACTACATGTAAAATTTATATTTTGTTCTTAGGCTGACCATGGAAAATGTATATCTCATAAACCATTTACTGAGGAACAATAATGGTTAAATCAAATTCTCAGATATTTAAAGATTGCATTTTTACCTGGTATAGAAAGTTTATTTTTACTTCCCCTTCACTGTGAAATATGCTGACTGTCTTTATTGCAGTGCCTTGACAACCACTAAGGCCACTTAGTGCAAGCTGTCACCCTGTGACACCCCAGAGCCGAGGCTGCTAGCTGTCTGGCATGTTTTACTGACAAGCACACACATTATTTATCAGTCAGTACAAGAGATGCCCCCTCAGAGAACTGCTGAAAGTTGATTGTGCCTTTGTGGACAAGACAGATTACCCATGCTGAGCTTGAGGTTGTGAATTATGCGTGATTAAATGCAGTTCCCTTCTTTGTAATTTGCATGTTTATACCCTTTTAGAGTTAAAAGAATATGTATGTGTACATATAGCAACAGGGAGGGACTTACCAATGCAAGTAGGAAACTCAATGGAATACATATGAGTTACACATTTAACAGCAAACATCAGACTCCTCTGTTTAGGAAAAGCAAATAGACAAAATTTTTTAGTATTAAAAATGACATCTTCTGTTCAAAATGTGTCTGCTGCAATGACTGCATTTATTCAAATATTATGTGGAAAAGCAGTTTATGTCTACTGTCTACTTCATAATCCAGAATGTGGTTAGGTAGATGCTTGCTTTTCTTATGACGACTTTTCAGGATGTTACAGAATTTTTCTGCAACAATTCAACCTCTTTACTGATTCCAAAATTCTGAAACTATTCCAGAATCAAAACTTAAATGAACATTTAAATGGTAACATGGTATGTATAATGGCATGAAAGGTAACCAAATGTTCAGAAAATATAAAATTCTGATTCTCTTCTAAACTAGGATTTTAAATCAAGCAAATTTCCTTTTGTCTAATGCAACTTAAGGTACAGAATATCAAAAGAGAAGGCAGAACACCAAAGAGAAATGAATATTAATCTTACATTGAACATAAAAATACATATATATATATGTGTATATTCCCTAAGTTTGGTTTCTGTATTAAAAATGTGTGCTGTATGGCATTTCTGGTAACTTACTGTGGAAGTAATATTATGCAAATTACTGTCTGGCTTTGACGTCTGGACTAGGGGACTTTTAGTAACTCAGAACCACTGCACTTCATATTTTACCTACTCAATACCCAGTTTCTACCCAGCTCACAGGACCAAAGTAATTTGGATCTCATGTATTCATATGTGTTTTACTGTATTCCAGGTTTAAAAATTGAGTCAACCTGGAGAAGACGGCTCGCATTCTTATGTATGAACTGACCCTGTCCCCGGCAGCTTGGGAGGCTCAGTCATTTAAGTGGACAACTTTGTGTCACGTCATTATCTTGAGGTTCACAAGTCCAAGCCCCACGTCTGGCTCGGTGCTGACAGTTCAGAGCCTGGAGCCCACCTGGGATTCTGTGTCTCTCTCACTGTCCCTCCTTCGCCTGTACTTGGTCTCTCTCTCTCTCTCTCTTCCTGAAATAATAAGCATTTAAAAAAAATGTTAAACTGAACCTCTCCTTAGGTACATTCCCACCATCAAATGAGAAGAAATGGTGGGTTTGCCAGGACTGGTGGTGGAGACCAGTTTTCCTGGCTGGGAATGAGTAGGGTAGGGCTCTGTGGTGTCAGGAATGGTACAGGAAGGCAGCCCTGGAAATGGCAATTCTGCTCTGTTTTTGCAACATTGTCTTCAAAAACGAATCAGGACGTTTTTAGTGAGGATATCCTATTTACCACAGTGCAGATGTTATGATGAGCATATAGTACATAAGTTTCTTAATAAGGGACTTTGTGAACTTGGATAAGGAAAAAATACATCTTTAGTCCGACTGACTTATAATTGGTATTTAGCAGTTTCTTCAATTACGAATGTAGGCAAAAAACAAAGTAACTTTGGACACAGCAATAGAACCCATAGACATTTTAAGTGTTTTAATATTTGTATGCAATTGTTACACATTACTCAAAATATTGCTTTGCTTATCACTATAATTGTGGTATTTATTGAATTAAGTCACCCTTATTAAGTCATGGAACTTATTAGTCTCACTGTTAGATCTTAACGTGATTAATATAATTTATAATTATGTTTTAATATAATTTGTTTTCTTTGTGATTGTATATATTTCATGTTATTTATTTGTATTATAAAGGGCTAATAGACACATTTTGCCAAAGAAGAAAAGGGCAAAGTGGAAGAAACTTTATCGTGACTGTTTTCAGTGGCGGGGCAGAAAGTAGCAGCTGTTGAAGGTGAAATTGAAGCTCTTTCAATTTCAGTTTCCTGAAACCTTGCCATCCCTTAGGAAAGGCTCCTACAGGAGCAACAGTAAGGATAGGGAGAGGGTGAGCAAGAGGCTGTGGGCAGCCAGGACGGTGTTTTGCTAGATGCTGTTCTACGGGAGGCTGGCAGGTCCTCTGACGGCCTGGTCCCAGGTGAGGCTTACCCAGAAGAGTTGGGCCCAGGGTGCATAAAGGGGGACCGTCCAGGCTGACAGGGGTCATTAGCCCCTACCCTCCAAGGCGTACGCGCACTTGGCCAGAAGCTCTCTCAGTGGTGACCGTGACGGATTGGATCTCATACTTTTGTTTTCTGTGCCACTAAGAGAAACAGAAACAAAAAACAAAGCCAAAAAATGAAAACCCCAACACCCACTCAGACAATCGTGCAACCTTGAGGAAAGACATGTAGTTTATAAAAGACTGTAATTCCATTTACTGCCATTGCGGTGAGATGCTGGCACAAGTCAGTTTATTAGATCTTAAGAAAAATATTTTACTTACATTCAAGTTTGTGAAGAGTCAACTGCATTGATTACATTGTTATTATACTTATTTTGTAATAACAGTAACATTTTTATTATTATTATTTTGTGGGTATAGCAAATAATATTTCAAGTCCTGACATTTGGGAAGAATGCTGAAGCTTAATTTTTATAGTTTTTGAAGTCTATACTCTGATTTGGAAGATAAGTTTTCTGGACTATTTCATTGCAGAAGGAGGTGTTTCATAAGTAATCATAATGATGTTTAAACATGATTTTATGAGGTGGCCCAGTCATTTAAGCATCCGCCTCGATTTCTGCTCAGGTCAGATCTCACGCTTGTGGACTCGAGCCCCATGTCAGGCTCTGTGCTGACAGTGCAGAGTCTGGTTGGGATTCTCCCTCTCTCCCTCTCTCTCTCTGTCCTTCCACTGCTCACCCACACTCTCTCTTTCAAAATAAATAAATGAACATGGAACATGATTTTCTGAATACCAGCTTTAATGCTTCATTAACAAATAATTGCCTGTCTTACAGGACATGCTGGACGTTCTTTGAGGCAACAAAATCCCAGCCACGGACAAGAGGCAGTTAAGCTCCGTCGTCTAAAAGGAAGAAGAAAGCCGCATGATCAGGTAACTGTAGCTAATGAGAAGTCCTGCGAAGGCTGAGAACGGGGGCACGTGACGAACTTTGGTGAGGAGTGGGTGGGCTGTGGCTGGTGGGTGGTGAGGAAAGGCTGCCTGAGGCATTGACGTTTGTTCCAGAACATGAATGCTGAGAAGGGACTAATCACAAGGAAGAGTTTCAGGCTCAGACGCTGGAGGATGCAGAGGATTCTGGGTATTAACACAGCAGTGTGAGGCTGGGGAATGTGTTTCTGAATGTACTGGACGAGGACAAAGAGAATAAAGATGCAAGCAACCATGGCAAGGCATTTGGCTTTTCCATGTGACACTAAAGATCACTTTGCAGACTGAACCCCGGGTGTTCAAGATGACGGGGCTTGGGCCACCTTAATGACAAAGAGAGAGAAAGGGTACACACTTAGAGACATGTTTCCTAGGTTGCTCTAACCAGGCTTGTTGGAGAAAGGACTTTATGCGATGGATAGAGTAATTGTACAATGTATTACCCAAACCAGAATGTTTTTGAACGTAAAAGAAAGTGATTAGTCATAAGCCAGAACAAGAGATGTAAATAAGGGCTGTCCTGAATAAGTCAGGACACTTATTTACCCCAGATTTAAAGAAGAAGAGTCAGGAGCCCTGGGACTGGGGTTGTGGCTTTGGTGACAGTGCAGAAAGCTGTGTGCTTATCTGGAGGAATCACAAAGCCTGTAGCAGAACGAATTTGGGAGAGGGAATAAACCGGTCCCTATTAGATGTTAAATCTTAAGAAAAAAGTTAATTTTTTCCTAACCACTGGAATCTAAGGAACGAGTTAGGAGTTAAAATGCCCTTTAAAATAACTTGCTATAATTTTGTTCATTAATTTTCTAAAACAAGTAGGCTACACTTCATAATGTTATATTCCAAATTTGCTGGGGAAAAATCAGTGAACCAATTTATTTCATAAGAGGTTTTTTTAAAAAACTGATGTTAGCATCAAATATGAGCATCAAATATGTCAAATTGCTTCCTTTATGCTATTCTATTCTTTTATAATGTGTTTACATAGGACTGGGCTCATTTCAAAATCAGAATAATGAGAGCAGCGTATAATGACTCTTGAGATTGAATTTTTTTGAGACTCCTATGATATTTATAAACCCTTTCAATAGTAACACTTATCTTTCAAAGATAATTAGGCACATCTACTCTTCAAGAGATGAGCCTAGAATTGGGGAAAATGTACCCAATCAAGAAAAAAATATTTATTTTTTGCTTAATTGACTGTACTATAAATTGGGCACACAAATCCTAGATTAAGACTGCATTATGTTCTGTGACAATGTTTTCCAAACTTCGGTTGCACACCCCAGGGATACACAATGTGATTTTTGTTACAGGAAATATACATATATTCCTTCTACCTACTCTGTAAACATTTTATTATTAGAAAAATATACTGGCACAGTAGTACCAGTTTATAGTACCAGTACCAGCTTATAAGATAGAAGCATATACAATCAGTGTTCAGGAAATATTGTAATGGTCCCGCTATCAGAAATGTATGGGGAAGGGGTGCTGTCATGTGGCA
>NC_043714.1:2350951-2398101 GCF_006229205.1 Suricata suricatta
AACAGACACTTCTCCAAAGAGGACATCCAGATGGCCTACAGGCACATGAAACGATTCTCAGTATCACTCATCATCAGGAAAACACAAATCAAAACCACACTGAGATACCACCTCACACCAGTCAGAGTGGCTAAAATGAACAAATCAAAAGACTATAGATGCTGGCGAGGATGTGGAGAAATGGGCCCCCTCCTACACTGTTGGTAGGAATGTAAACTGGACTAAGATTTAAAACTAATATGAGACAGATTAACAGGAGAGAAACACTAGTTTTGTTATAGGCAGACGGGCCCAACAGTGAGACAGGGACTGAAAAAATGACCAAACTGCACATCGTTCTTCATTTTAGACAAAGACACCACAGATTTCCGAGGAGCTACAGGACAAAGCTTTGGTTTGTAAAGAATTATAAGCAGAATTTGGAATGCGGTAGTTGATGAGGAAAAAAGTAACAAGTTGTGTTTTACAGCTTTCTTATCTTCTTATCTCTGGTGGTACAAAGAGGTCTTAAAGATGTCTTACTTTTTGTTTTATTTATTTGTTTATTTATTTTGAGACAGAGAGTGAGCAGGAGGGGGGCAGAGAGAGGGAGACGCAGAATATGCAAGGCTCGAACTCACGAACCATGGGAGCACCAAGCCACCCAGGTGCCCCAAAGATGTCTTACTTCTTAGGATGGCATGGGTATTTTCTAGGTGGAGTTTGTTTCTTGCTTTCACGGGCACAGAGGAGGGTCTAAGGGTCACTGCACCAGCTGTCTCATAAGTAACGTTCATTTCAAACCACCAGTTTGCCACAGCAGCCCATGTTGGGGCTGCCTGCCCGGGGGCCACCATGCCCTGGCACTCACTTCCTCTTCAGATCCGCATCTCCAGCACTTTGTGTAGGAAGAAGAATTCTCAATCCCATCTTAAAGTTACCACGACCTACCATTGGACATTTCAGACTTTCTTTGCCAATATGTCTACACATTGCACGTATTTATATTTTATTTTTTATTTATTTTATTTTTTTCCATAATATTTTATTGTCAAATTGTTTTCCATACAACACCCAGTGCTCTTCCCCTTAAGTGCCCTCCACCATCACCACCACCTGCACGTATTTATATTTTAACAGTAAATTATAAATGATACCATTAAAAATAGGGCAATAGAGAAAGAGTAAATCATTATAAGCCACAATGTGTTTGAAAACAAACAAAGTTGTTTTCTCTTTCCAAGATTTATGGGAGGGACATGGCAAAGATAAATTTAACTAATTCATCAGTTCACTTTCACGGAGAGAATAAGTTTTCTAAAATGCTGGAAAATTTTACTAAGTGGATTTTCAGTTTAATGTTGGAGAAATGTCAGAAACTAAGTATTTGCATACTGTCTAGGATTCACCCTAAATTAAAGGAGTTTGGAAAATAATTATAAATGTAATGTATGCAGCCTTATCTTGTCTTATGGCATCGAAATTAATAAATCAAGTAGATGAATAAAGCCCCAGAACATAAATTTTAATAGAATAGGGTAAGCCTTCACAAACACAATCATGTCTACCAAAAATGTATTTACAAGACATGGTTGCAGATATATTTCCATAACATAATTTAGGAAATCATAATGAAGTACATACTTCATACTATGATTATAAAACTACCTAAGGAGGCATTACTCAATTTTATGGAAAATAAAGTAATTTGGATTAACTTCAATTTTCATCAAATGTCATAACTTTTTCTACGCTCTATGAAAAATGCCACATTCCTGTCTCTGTGATTTGTTAAAAATGCCATCTTCGTGTCTCCAGTAAATTTGCACATCTATATTTCATTGCCAAGTATCATCATTTGAAAATATCTCTAAGGACTACTTTCCACTGAAAACTCTCTTGCTGACATTTACTATCTAATACTTATAACATGTAACTAATACTTGATAAATCAGCATGTTTCCATATGGCATCTCCGAAACAACTAATTTAGGTAAAATTTGTAAAATGTGCTCAATTGCTCAGCTTTCCCTGCATCACCACAAACAGCAGCAGCAGGGGTGGCATCCCCGGAACTCCTGAGATCCCCAGGAGGGAGGGCACTGGGCTTTGTAATACCCAGGCCACACAGAACATAAGCTATAGGTGCGTCTTGGATCCGAGCTCAGTTGTCAGTTTCCGGATGTTTCCCATTCTTGGCCAGATGCCTGCAGGCCCGTGGAACCACTTGGATAACTTCTGCTATGTGGTTTGGGGCTTCTTACCAACAGTGTCTCTCCTAAATTGGATTCTCTTGTTTTTTCAAAGGCTGTCGAAACTACCTAATATGCTTTAGTAAGTTCTTTTTCTGTTTAAGTTAGTTAACGTTTTGCTCTTTTTTACAATAGCTTTCCCCGAGCACAGGCCTGTGGAGACAGTGGTCAGAGGCTGAAAGCTTTCCGGGAAGGCGGGAGCCACGCCCACAAAGTGGGTCTACTGGGGAGTGGCAGGTCAGCTACTGGAGGCCTTCTTACCAGAAGACAGGGCAGGAGGTTTATGCACCCAGTGTAGGAGGAACAGAGGCATCCCGCAGGGACGCTGGCCTTGCCAATCAGCACACAGGAGCAAAGGAAATTTGCCAGAGTGGGGCCCTTACACTAGGTCTCTCTCCAAGGCAAATCCAGCCTGACACATTGATATGCAATAAAAAATAAATGTGTGGTCTTTCTGCCTAGTTCCTGTCCCACAGCTTCTAAAACCCTTGGAATCTTCAAGGTACAGTGTCTTTTTTATGCTAGTGAGAAGACTGGGAGCGGGGCGCCACAAGCTGCAGGGCAGGGGCTGGTCACCAGAAGGACTCAGGCATGATTAGAAGGGTGGGGCTTTCAGCCCCACATCTGGCCTTGAGGGAAGAGGCCCTGGGGATGGACTTAATCACTAGTTACTAATGTTTTAATCAACCGTGCCTACACAACGAAACCCCCATCAAAACCCCTTACTAATGGGGTTCAGAAAGTTCTGCGTTGGTGAAACCATCCACATGCCAAGAGGTCAATTCGCCCCAGCTCCCTGGGGACAAGAGCTTCTGTGCTTAGGGCCCTTCAGGACCTTCAGCATCTCTGTCCTTTAGCTGATCATTTGTATTTTTTATAATAAACCAGTGATAGTGGAGTGCAGTCCTGAGTTCTGTGAGTCATTCTAGAGAATTATCAAACCTAAAGATGGGGTTATGGTGTAGGAGGCGGATGCAAGACCCTGCCCGAGCACATGGCGAGGTATGGCCTGCCGGCCTCTAGTGCTCCCGCCCCCCGGCCAGATACCGCCATGAGTGAGCGACCAATGCGAGGCCATGGAATGGGTCAGCCCTGCCTCTGCCAGCCTATCATGAGCGGCTGGGCAGCCTGGGCAGCAGGTATATATGGGGGAGCAAGCAGCGGGGAGGGGGAAGGAAGAAGGAAGAAAAGAACCAATAAAAGTCTCTGCAATGAATCCCAGTGTCATCAGTTCTTCAAACTGCGGGCAGTTTGAGCGGCTCCGGCACTATGGAAACCCCTGATTTATAACTGATTGGTCAGAACTATAGTTGGCAGTTTAGGACCTGCAGGTGTTGTACCCAAGGTTTCTTTATCGTCCCCCAAAACCAGAAACAGCCAGGGAGACCGAGTCACGCATGCAAAAGCAAAGGGCTTTATTACGGGTTTAGGCTCGCCGGGGCCTCAGCTCGGGCTCACAGACTTTCCCGGCCTGGTGGATCCGTGCTGAGAGCCCCGAAAAAGGTGGGGCTGGGCTTTTATGAGTTTGGGAAGGGGGAGTTACAGGAAATTGTGACTTAGGTACAGTGATCCAATCATTATTACACAATATTATTGACAGCAGGTTTATCCAATTACAATATTTAGAGTGTTAACCAATTAGAGTAGACCCAGGACCCAGGACCCAGGACCCTCACATAAGGTGTAACTAGCCTTAAGCAATAGGCCTGCCCTTAGGAATGTTAAGGGTATTACAAGCGTGGTCCCTCTTGCCTTGGGCAATGTGTACCCTTCTATTGTCTCAAACCTGCATCCTTACACAGATAGCGTCTGAAGTGAGGGCAGTTTTGTGGGACTAAGCCCTTAATCTCTGGGGTCTGGGTAACTTGGGCAGTCAATTTCAGAATCAAATTGAACTGCAGGACACCTATCTGGTACCCAGAGCATTAGAGCATTGAATGATGTGGGAAACACCCCCAAAATAAACAGAAAGAGTGAGCAGTCCCCAGAGAGAGAAAGATAAGACCGAACTTTCCAGACACAAGAGAAATTACAGGCCCCCAGCTGTTTTAGTGATCTTGCCCCACTGACTCTATTTGCCCAAGCACATTTTTCACAGAACTTCCAAGAAGGTGATAGAATCACAAAAGAATGCAAAAACATCGGTAGTTAAGAAAGTGACAGAAACAAAGGGAATGCAAAATCTAACAATATCTGTATGCCAAAAATAACCTGACCACATCAAAGATAGTAAGTCCATGGTAAAGCTCCCAGTGTTGTTTCCAAAATAAAGATCGACCTACCGCACATTCTTGAGTCATTTTTGTGGGATTTAAGCCACTTTGGGCGTTCAAACACAGGCCTAATTAAATCCACAGAACCAATGACACACCCTGGCTGGCCCTGTGACTTCAATCAAGTAGGACCTGGACTCCGTCAAGTTAGGATGACTTTTGTACCAATTCTACAATGAACTCTCCCGTGCCAAGTTTCCCCATGAATATGCATGCACGCTTAGCTTAAAACTTCCTCAATTGTGTGTGTGTGTATGTGTGTGTGTGTGTGTGTGTGTGTGTGTGTGTGTAGCTAGAACACTACCTTAAGTGTTCTCCTAACTTGTTGCAAGTAAAATCCCTCTTTTTTCCAGTTTTTGGCCTCATTGGGTTTTTTGGCCTGGTGCTCAGCAAGACGCAAACCCAGTTTTGGGTTATATTGGGAGTGAAAATAGCTCATACTACTTTGGATATGTTATTGACAAGATAAACGTTCATTCACTTTTCATTCACACTGGAAGTGCTGTGTTCTGTGGTCAGAACAAGAAGAGACTTTTATCCCAGCCATCAGCTGCCAATGTCTGCATGAGACCCACTGAGGAAGAGGAGTGGGAGCGACCCCAAGAGAACTTGGAACCCAACCTGTTATGGTATAGGAACAAGAGGAGATTCAAAACGGGAACCACAACTTTGGCACAAGCATTCTCTCTCCAGGAATGGAGAGATGCCCTTATATGAAAAGGGATTGGCACTCAAGTGAGTCCTAATTTCCTACCTATGAGGGAAGTTTGCAGGACAATTACTTTTCTGGGAGTCAAGAATTGAAGGACTTTGCCTGAGCAGGTCAATTACTGGCTCTACATCCAAAATCAGAATCCTTATTCACCCTGATCATGCAATTGATGGATGGAAAATTAGTATACGGGTTGATTCCCATACAGAATACAATTAGGCTAAGGGCTACATTTTGCCATAATTCAAATTCAAGGTATCCTGAGTTTGATTTCAATGGTACACTTAGAGAGTATATCAGATATCTGTGGCTAAAATAGATAATAAGAGAGGCATAACACTTTCTCCGCCGTTTGAAAGACAGGTCAGAGCAAATCCAAGGCTCACCACCTTTCAGTGGATAGTAATGATAATGGTGATGATAGTAATAATAATATTTTTGAGAGCTTTCTCTGTGCTAAGCACAGTTCCACATACCGAATACACATGACCTATTTTGGACATTATTTGCATCCAGAAGTCCTAGTTGGGTTTTTTTTTCTGCCTTTATTTTATCTTTAAGTCATTTGTTGAATTTTTTAAACTATGTATATAGCATGAATTTTAAATATTTATTCAAATATATTTTGCAAAAAATTGCAGGAATTTATTGAAGGTAAGCAAAACAAAGGAAAGACTCAAACTGATGAGTTTAAAAGGTGAATACATATAATTTCTTTCAAAGTATTTTCTTTCTTGTGCCTCTAAACTATTATGCTTGGCCAACTGCTTATTCAAAATACCCCAAAGCCATGACTATCTCTGAGATCCTACATGCAGCTCAGACTCAGTTTTGTGACATGGACTCTAAACTTCAGTTATATCTAAGCCCTACTCTGGTTGCTGTGTATCTTCATTTTTGGAATCATCTGGGGGGAAATGTGCATGTACTTTGGCTTACTTGCTCCTCAGTCGGATGGCTTGGCTACTTAGCTCAATTCTCTAATCTGGTTCTGGAGCAGGTTTGGTGACTCATTACAGGGAGTCTAAACACTACAACTGCCTTCCCACATCCCTCCAAGGGTAAGAATTGCAGATCCCCAGACACAGCCCACAAATGAAATAATTCGAGGGACAATATCACACAGACATCTTGTTTACACTCTCTCTGTAAGTCCTTTTAGAAAAGTAAGTATTCTTCTGGGTACTGACTGTGTACTTCATATACCACCATAAAGACCCTATTTTAAAAATAAATGTGTATTTATTCAAAGTTGTTATAGTTAATTTTATGAGATTATTAAATAAGCTTTAAAAATGATGCAATTAGCATCAGCAAACTTTAGATATGTTTATTTCTTCCTGAATACACTATGCTACTTTGATGACAGTCTTATAAACCTGTATTATTGGGAGTTCCCTACAGCAGAAGAATACCTAATGATATGAGAATAATCAACTTTATTTTGAAGTCACTGTTAACATGTGTAATTTAGAAGGTGTGCATAGATAACCCTCTTAAGATAAGAAGTTGAGGAGGTGAGGAAAGATTTCCAAGTACTTCCTTGGGGTCACACAGATAGAATGTGAAGGTGGACCCTTTCATCTTTAGCCTCATGTCTCAGGTCCCCATAGTCTCCTTTGCCTCGTTCCATATCTCACACATTCTTCTGGTTTTACGGTATAAGTGGTAAGATTTGGGAAGTTGTGCAATTTTATGAATAGAAAGCAAGAAAACATGATTTTTTATAATAACTACTTACTGTTCGGGCCAGATTCCCACAGAACCACTCTTGGCTCAAAAAACTGAACAGGATATAATAATGCAGGCTAATTCAAGCAAGGTATGTAATGTGCTTTCTGAATAGGCATTTGGAGAGTTAACCAGTCTGGACCTGCCAGGAAAGGCCTTTATAGTCTAAGGATAAAAGGAACATCAGATGTTTTCCAAAGCTACAAGACTTTTGGGTCCTTTCTTTGAATTCCAAAGGCTGACAAGCACTTCCTAGCCCAAATCAAGTAAAAGGTCTTTCTAGTATAGCAACTAGTACTACTCTGCACAACTGAGACTTGGAGACAACCCACAACCTGCTGTTTGTTGAGCTGATGTAGAGGGAGACTGACAGTTTCTGAGGATGGTCTGCAACACGACATAAGGTGATTTCGAGGCCTCGATTCCATTCAGTTCTATATACATGGAACTTAATTTTAGATCTGAGTTAAGAAATTGGTGGGTAGACATATTGGTAGGAGTAAATACTATTTAATTCCTGAGGAATATTCTGGAACACCATCCCCATTGGTAGAGAAGGAGTTATTCATAGGGGAGGAAAACAAAGATGTTTGGCAACAGACATTATAGTCTTATAAGATTAGTGGGGCCAATGAAGGATACCAAGGCAGATTGGAAGAATACGAAGGATTATTAAATGATTATTTCTTGTGAAATACAGGAGTCAATGCTCAATCAAAAAGCAAACCTTTCAAAAATAAATAAACATTAGCAAATTAATTAAAAAAGTTAATGGGCCACGTGGGTGACTCAATCAATTAAGTGTCCAACTTTGGCATAGGTCATGATCTCACATTTTATGAGTTCCAGCCCACACTGGGCTCTGCTGTCAGTGCAGACAGTCCCCTTCAGATCCTCCTCTCTCTGCCGCTCCCTATCTGTTCCTCTCTTTCTGTCTCCCCATTTTGGTTTTCAAAAATAAATATTTAAAAAATTTAAGAAAGTAACAGCTCAAGCAAGATTCGGCAGAATAATGGAATTTACATCACCTGCATTTATAACCTTAGGCATTCACTCTAGAATAGGAAGGCAGAAGTCATATGGAGATGGTTCATATCACAGTGACTCACGATCAGATATACCAGTGTGTGACTCAACTGCCACTTGGGCCCCTCCTTACAGGGGTGCCTGTATATGGAACATTTCCATGGTGCACGGAATTTAAATGATTAGGCAGATTATGTGACACAGAGGTGAGGGGAAAATGAGGAAGGATATTCCAGGCCTGCCGAGCTACAAGTCGCCTCCAGAAAACTTTAATTATATTGTCTTATGCCCCGTGGATAAAGGCAAAGCTGCAGGAGAACCTTGGAGACAGCCTCAAGTAAAAATAAGGGGAAAAAAACAGCAATAAAGTAGTACAGTAAGTATAAAACCTCTGGAGTTGTCCCTCCCAGGGATAAAGGTCAGCCCACCAAAGTGGTTGAAGTTTGAAGAGATTTTTGTTGCTACTGTTTTCTGCCTTTAAAAATACAACTATAATTGTGTAATTAGCAAATCCATATTGGAAGATGCCATAAGTTCTCCAAATAGTGATTTCCTGGTGGTGAACAAAAAGCCCAGGAGAGAGAAATTGAAGACTTTCAATCCAAAGGGCCCTACATGCTCTGCTCCAACAAAGGAAACAAGGTTTCAAAATCAACTCCAGTCAGCAGAAATTAAATTGAAGTGCCACATCCAAGTTGGAGTGCAGCTGCAAGAAGTCCTACTAGAGAGCAGGATATAGGAGGGGAGAGATTGAGAACACGAAGGTACTCTACAAAAAAGGTAGAAAGAATCCGTCAATCCTCTTTGGAGCTGAGTTATTCCACGGAGATTCCCAGATCCTGAACTGAGAACACAACTGTTATGGATTTGTCAAATTAACCCTGGTTAAGGGGAGCATGAGGTGCCAGATGGTGAGCCTCTGTTCCACAACAGACCACAAGATAAAATGAAGTGGAGTTTATTACTCACAGCTCCTGGAGAAAGTATCTATATGCCTCCAAGGGTCATACGGAAAGTCCAGGTAGGGTGCAGACAGAGACACAGGCCTTTGTTAGGGTCCCTGGGTGGACTGCCTAGGGGTTCTCCAGCTAAAGTGAACCCCAATTCTAAGAATTGGGGTTTTGATAAGCCCCATGAGAGTGTTATTTAAGGGGTCCATAAAGGGAAGGTGTTGGGAGGCAAAGGAGACTGCTGTTTACAATAGCTCCTGGGAGAGTCATATTAGGAAGTTAAATTTGTTGGTGACTCTGGGCTGCAATCCAGGGCACATTTCTGCATGAGGAGCTGGTGTCAATGGTCCTTGTGGGTCATGTGGCCAAACAGAATGCACACCAAGTCAACACTTTCATGGAGTAGCAGAGCTACACTCTCAACATCAACTGTTGCATAAGACTAACACTTACTGAGGTGCCTGGGTGCTCAGTCAGTTAAGCCTCTGACTTTAGCTCAGATCATGGTCTCACAGTTCATGAGTTCGAGCCCCACATCAGGCTCTGTGCTGACAGTTCAGAGCCTGGAGCCTGCTTCAGATTCTGTGTCTCCCTCTCTCTCTGCCTCTCCCCAACTCATGCTCTGTCTCTGTCTGTGTCTCTTTCTCAAAAATAAATAAACATTAAAAAAATTAAGACTAATACTTACTAGGAGCCAGAAATGAGGAATGCCCCTCCCCACAGTCCTGATTCCAAGGGCTGAACCAAGTGTAATGACCAGATCATGCATTCCCAAAACTCAAGGCAATATTGAAGTGCTTAAGAAGATAGGTTCCAAAGAAAGAGTGTCTGTGCTCAAATCAAACAATCTGGTGGGCTGACATTCCATCCTGTGGCCTTTGGCTGGTTGCTTCAACTTTCAGTGTCTTACTTTTTTCATCTATAAAATGGGAATACAGCCGGTGCCTGTGTCAGGGAGCTGAATGTCATGCGTTAACTCCAACAAATCACTGAGAGGAATGTTTGATCCATTGCAAGGACTCAGTAAATAGTAATTATTGTTATTATCACTTTGGGACAGAAGACTAAAACAGTCATTATAACAATTGCGTCTGAACCTGTTTATTTTATTTTCTTTTAATTTCAACATTTATTTATTTTTGAGAGACAGAGCATGAGCAAGGGGTAGTGCAAAGAGAGAGGGAGACACAGAATCTGAAACAGGATCCAGGCTCTGAGCCGTCAGCACAGAACCCGATGCAGGGCTTGAACTGATGGACCACAAGATCATGACCTGAGCCAAAGTCAGACGCTCAACCAAGGAGCCACCCAGGCGCCCCAAGTCTAAACCAGTTTAAGAGTCAAACTGGAAGCTAGTGGATGGGTATGTGTAAACTTACCAACAAACTGCCAGCCAAAGAAAAAAATTCCACTCACTATGAGTCTAAAATCACCAGCTCCAAAAATCAGAAAAATAAAAACTATTGTTAAAAAAACAGTTAATGAAAACAATTTAGGTACATGACATAATTTTTTAATGGACTAGTCTGAGACGAATTTAAGCGTATTTAGTATTTCACAAAGGTTAATTGAAGAATTTTATCTATAAAACAAAACAAGAAGTTATGCCCTTTGAAAGTGAATAGATATGAAACAACCAGAAAAGGTCTAGAAACAAATAGAAATCTTTGAAACTAAAAATATAGTCATGGAATTTCTAAAAATAAGACAAAAATCTGGACAAATTATAGTTAAGGAAACAAATTAGAGTATTGCAACATAAGCATGAGGCAGTTACCCAGGATGCAACAAAGAAATACAGACATGAAATGCATTAAAGGGCGGTTACAAAACACAGAAAATAGAGGCACACCTGGTGGCTCAGCTGGTTAAGCATCTAAGGTCATGAACTTCTTCATGAATTCCAGTCCCACATCGGGCTCTGTGCTGATGGCTAGGAGCCTGGAGGCTGCTTTGGATTCTGTGTCTCCCTCTCTCTCTGTTCCTCCCCTGCTTGTACTCTGTTTTTCTCTCTCTCAACAATAAATAAAATTTAAAAAATTAAAAGAAAACAGAAAATAGTTAGAAGCACTCCAATTTGGGTCTTCTTAGAGTGTTAGAAGAAGGAAATAGAGGAAATATGAGAGACACGATATATGAAGGGATCATAGCAGAGATTTTCCTAGAAATAAGGATGTATTCCCACCAAAAGCTAACCAAAAAAACCAAATAAACAAAAACATAAAACAAACACAAATGAAACAAACAAACAACAAACAAAAAACCGCCAACTGATGATTGCCAAGAAAGATACATAAATATCAGTCCACACGTAGGAACGTTGCCGTAGAAATGCAGAATATGAGAAGTCAAAGACTGGAAGGAGTTTGCTTACCGGCTCTGCGGATTCTACAGGACAAAGGACTGCTGTCTGGCAAGGGGCTGAGAACGACCAACACACCCCGAAATCTGTGCGCAAACAAACCGGCATCCAGGAGGGCACATCCAGAGGAGAGAGACGAGGGAAAAGAAGCCGTGAAAAGTACAAGTATTGATAAAACGTCAGTCAGTATATTCTGCAACAACTATAGTAATTAATGTTTAGAAACTAAAGCTAAAAAAAATCTGTAAAAAAAAAGCTAAAACATTAAGATAGAGGGAGTTGGAGGTTGATGACACATTAAGTATGTGGTTAAATTATTCTACTTTCCTTCTTCTCTTCAGGAAAATAGAAAAGTCCATACGTGTGACTTGTCTTAAGAAAAAGATAAAGTTCATGTAAAATTTAAATATATTTGTTAAAGCCATTGAAATACATTGTATAACCTAGCATCATTGTGTGTTTAAGATGTAGACATAGCACTTACCCCATGAGTCTGAATAATAGCTCTTTTGATGAGGAAGGGAAGTCAAGTTTCTGGAGCTTTCTGTGCCTCAACTCCTTCATCTTTGAAATGGGCATTGTAGGGGCACCTGGGTGGCTCAGTTGGTTAAGTGTCCAACTTCAGCTCAGGTCATGAGTTTAAGCTCCACGTTGGGCTCTGGGCTGACAGCTCAGAGCCTGGAGCTTGCTTCAGATTCTGTGTCTCCCTCTCTCTCTACTCCTTCCCAGCTTGCACTCAGTCTCTCTGTCTCAAAAATAAATAAAACACATTAAAATTTTTTTAAGAATAAACAAATAAAATAAAAAATAAAATGGGCATGGCATTAGTACTTATCTCTTAAGCTTGATGTAAGGATGAAATGAATCAATGCCATGAAACTATCTTCATCACACTGTATTCCGAAAGATTTCTTTGTGCATTCTTCCAGCTCAGTGGTTCTTTTTGTAAATGTGGCTGCCCTGTTCTCTCTTGTCCACTGAGTCTTACTTTCAATGACTATACTTTTCAGAAAGGTATAGTTTGTTATCTTTAAAACTCTGCCTTTATATTCTGATACTGGATCTTTTCCTTTCTTTAAGGATTAACTGTATCTCTGTGACCACTAAAACTTATATTTCATGTTCTCCTTCATGTTGTTATTTAAACAGCATAGGTCCCTGAAATGTTAATCCTTCTTCTTGTTCTGTTTGCTGATTAAGGCGGTTTGTTTTGACCCTGTGTTCGTAATGTTTAAATGTAAACTCAAATTGATGGTAAGGGTAGATGTGAGTATTAGGATTTCTCCCTGCAGAATGATATTTTTCGTCATTTGTTTCTGCAAGGATCACAAAGGTGTCATTGACATGGCACAGAGTTATCTGTTAACTTCTTAAACTGGAGTTTATCACATACTGTGGCTTTTGAAAATTTGCATTCCAGCCAACATTAAGACCCCAGTTTAGATTTTTCTTGTGAGAATTTTTTTGCACATGTTTTTCCCGGAGAGACAAGCCTCTTTGCTATTTTCCAAGGCCAGTGGCTGAAGATTTTTAGTCCCCTCTTCGTTGAAGTGAAATAGCTTAACGCAAGAGTTTTAATTCCAATTGTCTACTTTTCTCAAGCCATGGACCTTCTATCTAACTAGGCTTGTGTTGGGGTATTTCAACCCAGTTCTCCACCAAACCCAGGTCAGGGAGCAGCACCATTCCTGGGGGGTAACAGCAACGGTCACGCCCTCAGCTCTTTCTTTGTTCCTGGCTGGCCAGGGCGGCCCCTTCTTTCTTGAGTGCTCTCTCAAACATCTTTTCGAGTATTTGGATGTGTTTGTAGCACAGGCATTTCTGCTCCTGGCCAGGATTATAACTCTACATTTAACTTTTATGACTCAAGAAAATATTCTAAATACATTTTAATCCAATTTTGGTTAACTTTCTGTTTGAGAAGGTGAACATTCTCGTCCTATACCCTTTACACTAATAGCACTTAGTACACTTAACATCGCTGCGTTTCATAAGAGTTTCCTGCTAACTGCAGTGAAAGTTTCAGCAGAAAACTTCAATATCATTAATTCCTCTGTCACTGGTTTGGCCTGAGCTTTTTAATTTCCTTAAAAAGCAAAACAAACAATGGGGCTCCCGGGTGGCTCAGTCTGTTGACTTGAGCCTTGGACTTCGGCTGAGGTCAGCATCCCAGGGTTCATGAAATTGAGCTCCGCATTAAGCCTACTGCTGTCAGCACAGACCCTGCCTCAGGTCCTCTATCCCCCTCTCCTTACCCTCTCCCTGCTCACACCTCTCTTATACTAAAGAGGAAAAAAGGAAAAACACAAGACTCGCTTTGCTAAATAACTTTGGTTCTTTGGAGGTGTAGTTCTGAGAGCTAAAATGTAAAATGCAAGGTTTTGATTCTGTGCATTTGAGCTATAATTTGGAAACAATGCTAAAATTAGTGGCCAAGTGGAAGAGAGAAAAACTAACATAGGGAAGAAAACGTACATAATTATAACATTACCCACTTAGACATATTCAGTTTTTAAAATGCACGGGCTGTCCAAAGATTAATATAGATCAAAATATACCATTAATATGTTTATATATTATACATGAAAGTACAGCAACACTGTAATTTACAAATAACATTTGGTATGCCAGTGACACGGGTCCAGTTTGGTTGTTGAGTGGTTTTTCATATTTGACATACAGAATTGATGTGACATTTTCATATTTTTACACATAGCGAGTTTTAAGAATCATGCCTATCCAGCTTCAACTATTCTCCACAGCAAAAGCAAATATCTTAAATACAAGTGAAAAAAAAACTATACTGAACTAACAACCTTTGAAAACAGGTTCTGTGTTGCCTAAAGTGCTTGCACTGCAGGATGAGAGCATTTTTCAAATGAGTGTCTGTATGGTGGGTAGAGAAGAGTAGTAGGTTGAATTATTGGCCTGGTTCTTCACCGCTCTGAGTCCACCGGAGGAGGAATTTTTTTCCCACTCCATGAGACCATCTTTGGACAGAAGGATTTGGCAAAAGTAACACAAGTTCAAGCTTGCAGTGTAGCTGAAGTGTTCTCTCTCTCCCACGAGGACAGCATGCTTCCCTGGCCCACTGGTTCTGCAGGTCTGTGGAGAACAAATACACAAGAGCATTCCAGACCAACGCAGCTGCTTGGAGCCAGGCCAAGCTCGGCTCAACTCCAGATGCGTGGACCAGAATAAATAAATATCATTTTAAGCCATTAAGTCATGAGCTGGTTTGTTAGTCAGCATTACTGTGTCAATAGTTAAAACATACAATAAAATACGCCTAATAATTTTTGAATGTGATAGACAATTGAATTCATGTGCATAACATATATTTATTGATTTTCAACAAGTTGACTTTTATGTGATATTTTTATTATTCAATTAATATGAGACAGGGCATTGAAGCTAATATACCCTAAAATTAGATAGACTATCCATTATCTGTATTACAAGTCACTGTAAATCTTAAAATAGCTGAGTAGAAATTTATGCTAGTAATAGTAGGCTGAATAATTCAGACCAATTTTTCAATAAGACAATGGAAACGCTACAGGAAATTTACAAAAACTCATTAAATGCTTCTCAAAGCTTTTAAAAAACTAACATGTTGGAAAAATTTTAAGGCCAAAATCTATGGGAGAGATCCCTGAGATTGAAAACCAGCATTCAGGGCTGCTTTTGCCTGAGGACATTTGTTAACCCAAAAGAAATGGCTGAAACTTTGTAATAAATAGGTATCCATGTGGATGAAAAAGAAAACTCTGACCTTCTATCAGGTGCACCAAAGCACTTGCATATCATTCAAAGATCCAACATGTCTGTGAAAAAGTTAAAACTAATACTGGAGGATATCTTTATAGCCCAGTAGGTAAATGACCATGGGATGTGAAAAATTCCTTAACAACAAAGGGAAATCAGGTGGTAAATGGTGATATGATAAAGTGCACTATCTCATTAGTGCCTGGGAAATGCACACTGAACCCATCCTGAAACGCAATCACAATGCTCTGCATTGTTTAAAGTTAAAAAGCACAGCAATGCTAGTACTTGGTAAGAGTGATGGTTTGGAGTAAAAGAGCTTCCATATAATCACCATACTATACTGAAAAATATTTTTTTCATTATTTAATAAGCTGAATATACACAAAACCTATGACCCATCAATTTCAGGCTTGGGTCAATGTCAGAAAGAAACTAATGGTACATTAGTTATATATAGTTCTATAAAATTTATTCCTAAAAGTAGAAACTTAAAACTATGCACATTTATTATCTCATACTCTCGCCTTGTCAGAAATCTGGGAGAAGTTTAGCTGCATTGTTCTGGGTCAGGATGTTCCTTGAGGTGCAGTCCATCTACACGCCAAGGAGGAAGTGATCTCAAGGCTCAGATGGAAGATCCATTTCCACACCCATTCCCATATTCATTGCAGAGGCTCAGCTCCTCAGGTCTATTGGCTGGCATCCTCAGTTCCCTAGCACATGGGCCTCCTTCCAAGTTTATTCACAATGTAGTAGCTGTCTTTCTCCACAGTAAGAAATCTGAGGAAAAGGGAGGTAGAGAAAGATACACACACATGTAAAAATACAGAGAGAGACATACAGATAGACAAAAGACAGAGGGACAGAGACAGAGAGACAGAGGGAACCAGAGAGAGCAGGGGAGCCAGTGAGCACTCAAGAAGGAACTACAGACTTTTATATAATACAATCTCTCAAGGGCCATCCATCCCTCTATTTCCACCAGTCACACAGACCAGCCATGATAGAAGCTGAGGGTGAACTACAGACCACACAGAATGTGACGACTGAGAGACAGAGATCACTGCAGACAATGCCATGAGCCCCTGATCTTCCTTCTCCGAGGTCCCAATGGAAGGAATCCTAATGTTCAATAATGTCAGGAAAGATGAAGGACCTTTGGTAGAGATTCAGGTTGGAATATTACACAGCAGTGAGAATAAATGAACTATAGCGACAATATAAAGATAACTCTTATTTTTTTAAGAATAAGTCTTATAGATACAATATGGAGCCAAAGGAATAAGGCAAAATGAAACCATTACAATTTGATTGCAATTACCTGAATTCCTAAACAGAAAAACTGAAGTTTTATGAATGTATACATTGGAGGTAAAACTATGAAGAAAGTCAAGTTGATTACAACATAAGCCAAGATAGAGGTTATAAGAAGTGGAGTGAAGGAGAATGTGTTTGGAGAAGAACACAGGAGGGGAATGTTTATTTCTTAATCTGAGTAATGGGTATAGTGTCTCCTATGTAAGTATTCATTACATTCTAAATAGATTTCTATTTTTACATTTTTATCCATGCTTGTTATAGCCACGTTGAATTATCTAAATCTTACATAAAGTTGACTTAGCTTCGTAAGTGAAACCGAGTGCATATGCGTTGCCACTTTCTTAGAACTAAGAATTGCGTATAAGCAAACACCTCAAATATGAGGAGAAGTAAATTTGAACATTCCTAGATAAATCAAATGCCTCATTGCCAAACTTAATGAAAATTGTCCCTGTTCCATTCCAATGTTCCTTATGGTCAAGGACAGAGTCAAATATTTATTAAATGTCACACAGAGGTCTCAGAGTTGTCATGAATAATGTTGATATTCAGAAAATATTAGAACAAAGAAGAAGAGGCGAGAAGAGCAGGAGAAAAAGAAGGAAAGAATGGAGAGGAAGGAGAAGCATAAGAGATAATGGCGGAGAAAAAAAAGAGAAGCTGAAACTGAGGCTTTCAAAAAAGAAATAATTTATGTCTATATATTGGTTGAATGATTGGGCTAACTTAATTATTAGCTGTAAGATAGGCTATCAATTTCTATTTTTTCTATTAAAGAAAGACATGAGAAAACAGGAAAGAGCTTGGTAATTTATAAGTTTCTTTCCAAACATTAGTTTTTATTATGATCGCATATCTTTAGTATTATATTTTGAATTAATAAATTTGAAGTCATTTGAAAACCCTATTATAATAATTTCCAGGAAACTAAGGTTATCGCTGAAACATTTTAACATTTCCAGTGTACTGCTTAGCCCTACACTGCAATTATAGACAGTGTTACTGTCGGGACGCTTCAAATAGCAGAAATCAACAACAGCGCCCACTGATGCTTCTGAGTTCAAAGGGGAGCGCTGTATTTTCTCAGACGGGTCGAAGTCTAGGTCAGGGACTTGCCAGAGCCACCCGCCTGCGTTGCTCTCTTTAATCGACTCCTTAGCTCTGATGTCCACTGTGCAGCCCCAGAATCTGAGCATTAACACACACAGCGCCAACCATTCAGCTTTCTGGAAAACTCTTCGGAAGGGTTCTCTTTTATGTCATATTGACAGTGTTTACAACAGTCACATGTATTTAAATTAAACACATGACAGTTAAGATTTAAAATGCTATGACCCCAGTGCTATACATAGCATGTCATACCATTATCAGAGGGCTCTTTACTGCCAGGGACCCTGCGTCATCTCCTCCCTTTCCCAACCAGGCGCTAGAAGGAGCAGACTTCCTTATGATCTTTGTTCTTGACGAGTAGATACACGAAAATATTTTATAGTATTTTAAACATAGCAAGCTAACAAATACACTGCACAAAATAAATCACACAAACACTTCAAAAAATATTATTGCATTATTAAATATAAAGCTTAAGTAATGATCCCAATAATGTGGTACCTAAAACAAAATAAGGCGTTCTCATTGGCCTTCTGTGTGGACTGTTGATTTGTTTTTTGCAAACAAACCATTTTGAAGGAAAATAATACTCTATAACATCAGTGTTTTGGTAATTTATATGCTGGCATATGTGCTCTCTATGGCTTTTGAAATTAGTTTTGCATCAATTTCTTCTTTTTCCCTACAATTCTAAACTGAGCATAAAAGAAAAATGTTATTATAAACGCAGCAAAAATATACTGCTCTTTACACCCTCATAACTAAGTCTCTAGCTTCTGAAAAATATCAGTATATACTTGTGATGCCCTCTGTCTTTGTCCTATGCCTCCACAAGCTTGGGAATGTACATTCTTCTGTCTTCTAAGTCACTACTTGAAAATCCCAATGTCCTCGCCAACCTGAGGAATGAGAAATGTACACATGTATTTTGTAACAGATTTTTATATCGTCAATTTTTCTCAGTTTGTGTAGTACTTACTTGAATCTCTGACGGCTGCTTGGTGACAGGTCCCCTCCCGAAGGAAAGAAAGAAAAAGATCATCTCAAGACAATCTTGCTGTTCACATATGTGACCACATCCTTCATGACCTTGTAACAAGAAACGACTTAATCAGACTGCATGTGTGTTACCGTATACGGGACACAAAGAAGTAAAAAATTTATAAAAAACCACACCATGTGGTGTTTGGGGCTCAGTTCTTTGGGTATGAACCCAACTGAGCAATGCCAGCTGGAATAAAGTTGCCTCCTGGGAAGAAAAGCCTCGGGGTCATGACTCTCTGTGCAAGACTTCCGCTACAGCTTAACAGGACTTCATATGACACAGGGTAGTGGCTACTGTCCAGCCTTCCACTGACAGATGTCCTGAAGGAATCCTTACAGAATATTCTTTTTCAGGATATTAATTTTACACTTCAGAGCATTAGAGGAATACCATTTGTAGCATAATTGAAACTTCACTTTTTTATACAGATCTCGCAGCAGGTAGGTACAGCCAAGGGCTGTGTTGTCTGTAAGACATTTGCCTTATATGAAAATTATACAATCATTAAAATACAGATGAAGCAGTGTTATTACTCAGCATGTTATATTTAAATATAATAAAAATAACCTTTGCCTTTTCTGGAAATTATGACCTGCAGGGATCCTTCACATAACTATTGCCTTGTTTTGGTCAAAGTCACTGTCAACTCTAATGTATTTTGGACATTAAACTTGGATCCAGAGTGAACTGCTGAAGTCCTAAAAGACTGTTGGACTTTCAGGATGCATTAAATCCACACATTCACCAACCAGAGAAGAACAAGATGCTCCTATGTTACATTTCCTCGTCCCTACTTTGCTCAGCTGTCTGGGGGTGTTGCCATGCTAACATTGGATCTAAAGGTAAGCAACTACGTGAACAGTAGAAAAGACAGGACATAGAGTCAGGCCATTGACTGCTTGGAACGGACCTCAGGGCCAGCACACACCCAAAGGGTAAGCCTAAAACTCTTGCCTCTTCCCACTACTGAACCAAAAACGACTTGTGGCCAGACTCTCCTGGGGAATATCCTGGCCTTCCTGGTGCGACAGAAGGCATGACTTGGGCAAGCCAAATCATACAGTGGAGGGCTCAGATAGAACTAAGAATGTGGCTTTTAGTTGGGGTTTTTTAGTTGCATCCCTGGGCCACCGCACAGAATATTAGCTTCTTAGAAGACATACCTTTTAACACATGATGGTGTGCAGTTCACACAGGGCAAGATATAGAATGGGCACAAAACTGCAGTAGGGGAGACACACCAGTGTAACGTGACCTCTACTCCATGGAAAGAGAAGGGGAGAGGGGAGGCTTGGCAGCACGGAGATGTGCTAACGCACGTGTCTCAGAGGCTTTTAAGGGCTGCGATTAGCCACCTGTGACAGCTAACTGGTGCTCATGGAAGTTAGGCTACTAGACTCCACAGAGACAGGGAGACAGGTGCCCTAATCTTCTCCATGATTGCACTTCCAAAGAATGGCTCCCAAGTCATTGAGAAAGACACTCTTGGGTCGTGAAAGATGGCTGTACATCTCAAAAGGACAGAGAAAGGGTTTAGTTTCAAACCCAAGTTTTCAAAAGAAAATGTTCTAAGAAGAGAGAAGCTATGGGTCTTTGTCAGGCTTTTGGCTGAAACAAGGAGTAAATTCTTTGGTAGCCATGAGTTTTCCCAGGCAGGGACTTGAAGGGGCAGGATCATCCCAGGGACATGGCCTTGAACTTAAATGCTCAGCTTTCTCACATCTCTTAGTGCCAGAGGTTGGACAGACAGCAGTTCTCAAGAGAATGTCTGAGGCCTGACTCACTGGGCTGGTGAAAGTACAAGGAATCGCTTGTAGACTTAGAGAAAAGGACAATGGGCCAGAAGTGCCAGCTCCCCATGATCCTGCACCTCACACCAAACAAGGACGGATGGAAAGGCGAGGGGATTGCTGTATGAGAACTCCGGATGCCTCGCTCCCCCGCCCCCAGCAGAGGCGGACTGCAGGGAGGTGGGACGGGGTTCTGCAGCTCTGTCTACGCTGAGCCCCCGATGGCGGACCCCAAGAAAAGATGAAGATAATTTATTCAGAACGCTTTGAATTTTCAATGTTTACCTTAGCTCAAAGCAGATAAAACATAAACAAAACAAAACAAAAGCAAAAACTTCCTCTTTGTTTTCTTTGTTTTTATCTTTTGTGCTCATTAAACATGGCATGGGATTTGCCATCTTTCCCATTTTTAAAAAGATTTTATTTTTAGGTAATCTCCACACCCAGCGTGGGGCTCAAACTCACAACCCCAAGATCAAGAGACACATGCTGTACCAACCTGGACAGCCAAGTGCCCCACTTCTTAACAATTTTCAAGTGTAAAGTTCAGTGGAATTAGGCACGTTCACATTGTTGTACAACGATTCTTACCATCCATCTCCAGAACTTTCTTTCATCTCAGGAAACTGAGACTCTGTGCACATTAAACCGTAACTCTGCAGTCACTTCCCCCCAGCCCTATTCTGCTTCCT
Organism: Suricata suricatta; assembly: GCF_006229205.1. Taxonomy (NCBI): domain Eukaryota; kingdom Metazoa; phylum Chordata; class Mammalia; order Carnivora; family Herpestidae; genus Suricata; species Suricata suricatta. Next base: position 2,371,965 of record NC_043714.1, read on the forward strand.
GTCCCTGCAAATTTGACTGCTCTTTATATCTCATGTAAGGGAATCATACAGTATTTGTCTCTTTATGACTGACTTATTTCACTCAGCCTAATGTCTTCAAAGTCGTCCATGTTGTAGAATGTATCAGAACTTTCTTGCTTTTTGAGGTCAAATAATATTTCATTATAAGTACCTATATATCTACCTATACAGTATATTATATATATACACACAATATATATATACACACACTATATATATATATCACAGTTTGTTTATCCATTCATTCATCTATAAGCATTTGGGTTGCTTTCTTGTTTTGGCTATTGTGAATAATGCTACAGTGAACATGGCTTACAAATATTTATTGGAGTTCTTGTTTCACTTCTTTGGAGTAAATATGCAGAAATGGAATTTTGGAACATACAATAATTCTATTTTTAAATTTTTGAGGAACTGCCACACCATGTTCTGTAGCTGGTGCCGATTTCACATTTCTACCAGCATAACACAAGGGGTATACATTCTCCGCATCTTTACCAACACCTATTTTCTGTTGTACTGATAATACCCACTCTAGTAAGTGTGAAGTGTACCTCATTTGTAAAAAATTGTATTTCCTCAATGATGATATGCCACTTCACACTTTCTAGAGTAGTTCAGCATCATTTCATGTGCCCTTTGGCAATTTGTGTGTCTTATTGGGAGAAATGTCTACTTAAAATATTAGTGGATTTTTAAATTGGATTGTTTGTTTTTGGTCTTTGGATTTTAAGAGTTATTTTTGTACTTTGAATGTTAGCCCATTATTAGATACATCCAACCGCAAGGAAAGCCTAACTTGTATCCGGATCAACAAAACTGCACATTGAAGGCCTATTTACCTCTGTATCTGTATTTTTTTTTTTTTAGCCTGGCACAGTTACAAGGCATCATAAGAGACAACAAAACAAACAAAACAATTTGATGAGACAGAGCAATCATCAAAACCAGACTCAGATGTGTGAGAGATACTGGATTTACCAGGTGGCACTTGAAGGCATCTATGACTCCTATGCCACAGTCTCTAATGGAAAAAATGGACAACATGCAAGCACAGATGGGCAATGTAATCAGATGGCTAGTATAACAGGACACGCTAACAATAAAAAAAACCAACAACACTGTAACAGAAATGAAGAACACCTTTGATGGGCTGTCAATACACTGAACACAGCTGAAGAAAGAATTAGCAACAAACTTCCTAGATTAACATGTACAGAGAAAAAGAATGAAAAAAACAACCAGAATATGTAAGAACTGTGAGAGCATTACAAAAGACAAAACATATACATAATCATAAATTAGAAGAAGAAAATGAGAAAGGAAATGAAGAAATGTTTGAAGCTATAATAATTGAGAATTTCTGAAATTAATAATGGACACCAAGCCAAAGTACCAGAAGGCTCAGAAAACATTAAGCATTAAACACACACACACACACACACACACACACACACACACACACCCTCACACACACACATACATACACACACACTATCTAAGCATAATATATTCAAACTGCAGAAAAGACAAAAAGACAAAGAGAAATGCTTAAAAGTTTTGGGGGTGAGATGGAGCACCTTAACCTATAGAGGACCAAAGATAAAAATTAGATCAGACTTCTCTTCAGAAACCATGCAAATGAGAGGACAGTGGAGTGAAACATTCAACGTGCTGAAGAGGGGCGCCTGGGGGCTCAGTTGGTTCAGCATCTGACTTCAGCTCAGGTCATGATCTCACAGTTCATGAGTTCGAGCAGTGTATTTAGCTGACAGCTCAGAGCCTGGAGCCTGCTTCAGATTCTGTGAATTTCTCTCTCCATACCCCGCTGGTGCTCTGTCATTCTCTCTTTCTGTCTCTCAATAATTAAAAAAAATTAAAGTGCTGAAGAAAATAAATTAACCTAGAATTCTGTATCCAGGGAAATTACCTTTCAAAAGTGAGAGATAAATAAAAACAAAGAGAAGATACAAATAACAAATCAGAAATGAATGTGGGACACTGCTATAGATCATGCAGAAATGAAAAGGATTGTAAAGGAATATTGTAAATATAGTATACCTACAAATGAGACATCTTAGGTGGAATAGATATATTCACAGAAACACACAAATTATCCAAACTGATGAGGAAAAAAAGAAATTCTTAACAGAACTATAATGAGCAAAGTGTTTGGATCATTAGAGAAGTCCAGGACCAGATGGCTTCACTGGTGAATTTATCAAGCACTTAAAGAAGAAGTAACACTAACCTTCCTCAAACGTTTCCAAAAAATAAAAGTATAGGGTTTACTTCCCACCTCATTCTATGAGGCTAGCATCACATGAATATCAAATGATAAGAACATCACAAGAGAAAAATTACAGGCCGGTATCTTTGGTGAATATAAATTCAAAACTCTTGAACAGCATACTAATAAACCAAATCTATCAGAATATTAAAAGGACTATATAAATGATTAAATAAGATTTATACCATGAATGCAAAAATAGTTCACCATAAACACACACACACACACAATCAGTGAAATGTACCACATTGATAGAACTTGGGACGAAAACATATGATCATCTTAAAAGACTCAGTATAGCCACTTGACAAAAATGCAACACTTTTCATGGTAAATATCTTTATAAAAATAGGAATAAAAGGGAACATCCTTAACACGTTCAAGGGTGTTTACCAAACCCTCCACCCCCTAACCTCACATCATACTGTACTCAACAGTGAGAGACTGAACGCTGTCTCCCCAAGGTCCGGAAAAAGACCAGGTTGCCTGATTTCCCCCACTTAATGTTTTAGTCAGTATTATACTTAATATTTTAGTCAGAATATCTTTAAAGAGGAAAACAATAAAATTTTACAATTTGGAAAAAAGAACTTCAAAGTTGACATGAAAATATATATTTGTATATTTATTTTAAAAACACAAGTAAGCTACTAGAGCTAATAAATTCAGTAAAGTTGCATGTAGAAGATCAAGATATTAAAATTCAATGTGTTTCTATACACTAAAAAGGATAAATCAGGAAAGTAAATGAAGAAAGCGTTTCAATTTATAACATCATTCAGAAGAATAAAATACCAAGGAATGGATTTAATCAAAGAAATAAAAGACTTGTGCACTGAAAACTACAAAGCGTTGCTGAGAAATTAAATAAGACATAATAAATAAGTGTACCTCCAACTGAGTCCAAAAATAGGAAGATTTAATAATAAGAGGTCAATATTATCCAACACATCTAGATATTCAGCTGCCTGTATAATCCTTTGAAAGAATCATAAATAATCTCTGAAAATTAATGGCTTTCCTTTTTTTAGAAGAATGAAATTCCAAAAATTCTCAAAGATCCTTTCAAAGATAATGTGCCACAGATCTTTTGTTTGTTATTCTCTGTAATGAGGATTAACTGCTGTTTAAAAAAAAAAGTAACTGACGTGTTCTTCAGATTCTTTCCTTTTACACATGGATGGAGCTGTAAAAGAAAAAAAATTAATAAGTAGAAATTTAGAGAAAAAACTTTCCAAACTTCCAACAGACATTTTATTCACAATTAGTAAACCCTATCTCCAAATTTATATATAATTACAAAGGAATCCAAATACCCAAATCAACCTTGAAAAAGAACAAAGTGGGAAAACTCACATATTCCAATTTCAAAACTTAATACAAAACTGCAGTAACTAAAATATTATGGTACTGGTGTTAGACTGAGCACATCAACCAGTGGAATAAAATTGAGAATCCAGAAATAAGCTCATACATTTGTGGCCAACTGATATTTGGCAACGTTTTCAAGTCCATTCAAAAGGGGAAATAATGGTGTCTTGAATAGGTGAACTAGAAACAAGTGGGTTTCCACATGAAGAAGAAGGAAGTTGGGCCCCTATTTTATTAACATCATGCACAAAAATTATCATATTGAACCAATGACCTAAATATGAGATTTAAAGCCTTAAAGTTCATGGAGTAAAACATGGGCTAAACCTTTATGATCTTCAGTTTGTCGATAGATTCTTATATATAGAAATCTGTATATAAAAATACATTTTTAAAAAGTAAAAAATAGCTTCATCAAAATTAAAACTTCTGTACATCAAAAGACAGTATCAAGAATGTGAGACATCCAATGTAACAAGAGAAAACATTTGCAAATCATAAATCTGATATATGACATATATAAGAGGCATATTCATAGAGAGAAACTAGATTAGATGTTTCCTGAGGTGAGGAAGGAGGGGTGCCAGGCTGTTGGTTAATTGGCACAGAATTTCTGTTTGGATTATTGAAAACTTCTGGAGCCTGATGGTGATGATGGTTGTACAACATTGTGAATGTCATTATGCCACAAAATTATACACTTAAATATTGTTAAAATGGCAAATTTTATGTTCATACATATATTTAAACATAATAAAACACTTTTTAAAAAGTGAGTAGATGGCAATGATGGAGACTATCTTGGTTTGGTCCAGGGGCAATAAAGCCAGTGAGAATGGACGGCAATAATAATGCAAACAATGGCAGAGACTAAGTTGGAGATGGAGCCAAGTTCGAGATCATGATGGATGTTAAGACCAAGTTACAGGTGCTTATTTGATTATAAATGCAGCGGACACCAATGAAATAATATCTTAAGCAAGGGAAATAACAATCTAATTTATGTCCTAAAAGAATCACTGTGCCAACTGGAGAAAGAAAACCAGGAAAATAGTGCAGAGAATGACTAACAATAATTGAAAAATGTGCACAAAGCAACATCATTCATAATAGCTCTAAAGTGGAAACAACTTAAGTGTCCATCAATAGATTAATAAATATGCAAAACGTAGTACAATACAATAGATATTATTTATTCATCCCTATAAAGGAATGAATTCTATAACATTAATTAATTTCATAGGTATCACACTAAGAAAATGAAGCCAATCACAAAAGGCCATATACCGTATGACTCTATTTACATGAAATATCTGGAAAGGACAAATCCATAGAAACAGGAAATAAATGGGTGGTTTCTAGGGGCCAGTGAGTGGGAAGAAATACGATGTGACTTCTAATGAGTGTGGGATTTTTGGGGGGGATGATTAAAATGTTCTGGAATTAGTGTAATCGTTGCACAACTTTGTGAATGCATTAAAAACCACTGAATCCTACACTTTAAAATGGCTAATATGGTGGGTGAACTGTATCTCAATTAAAAAAAGAGAGAGACACGGGGGTAAAACCAAAGAGGAAAATAAAGAGGGACAGAGATTTTCTACTGTACCCTCTTAATTGGCATTTCTTTTAGTACATATTTTTTGAATTATTTTTTTCTTGGTTTCTCTGAGGACTTCAATGAATACCTTAAGTTATAGTAATCTATTTCTCAGTGTTATCAATTATATTCAGTAATGTACACAAACTTTGTTTCTTTCTTCCTCTTTCTCTTCCTTCTCTATGTGCTATTTTTATATAAATTTATATCTTTATAAATGCATGCCATCAAAACAAATTATAATTACTTTTGTGCAGTAATATTTTAAATCACATACAATAGAAATAGTTCCAAATAGAAAATATATTTATATTGTCTTTTATATTTACCTATGTAATTACACTTACTGCTATTGTTGATGTGTTTGTAGAGTTGGAGTAATTCTCTGATATATCGAAAAATTGACACATCCTGAAGTATTCCCTCTTGTATTTCCCATAGGACAGGTGTTTTGATAACAAATTTGCTCAGCTTTCATTTATCCATGAATGTCTACATGTCTTCTTACTTTTTGAAGGGAAATTCTACTGGCTCTATATTGACTGTTGTGTTTTTTTAAATATTTGTTATATTCTATGTATTTTATTTTATTTTGAGAGAAAGAGTGGAGTGAGTGAGAGGCAGAGAGAGAGAGAGAGAGAGAGGGAGAGAGAAAGAGAGAGAGAGAGAGAGAGAATACCATGAGTTTCAGAGAGAGGGAGAGAATGTGTGGAGCCCAGAGTAGGGCTGGAGCTCACTTGATGCAGGGCTTGAACTCATGAACCATGCGGTCATGACCTGAGCTGAAGTAGGATGCTTAACCATCTGAGCCCCCCAGGGGCTCCACATGCTTTTGTTTGTTTGTTTAGTATTTTGAATATATCATCCCACTGTCCTCTTCCTGTCATGGTTCCTGATGAGAAACCAACTATGAACATTACTGAGACACTCTTATACATGCTTCTGTCTTGCTACTTCCAAGATTCTCTTTGTCTTTGAATTTCAACTATCTGGTTATGATGTTTTGATGTGGGATTCTCTTTGAATTAGCCTAACTAGAGATTGTTGAGCTCCTTGGATGAGTAGCATTTTTTTTTTTTCTAATCAAATTTTGGAAGTTTTTGGCCATTATTTCTTCAAGTGTTATTTCTTCTGCCTTCTTCCTCTCCTCTCCTTTTTGGGGCATCACTTTATGTGCATGTCGGAATCCTTGATCATGTCTCACTGGTCTATAGGCCTCTGCTTATTTTACTTCATTTTTCTGTCTCCCAGACTGGTGATTAATTAATGTATCTTCATATTCATTGATGCACACTCAAATATTTTGTTTTGGCTTCTACTGAATTTTTCAATTCCTTCATTGTAGTTTCAACTTCAGAATTTATAAATGGTTGTTTCTTATCATTCTATGTCTTTATTGATGTATATTTGGTGACACATTGTAGTATTTTCCTTTCATTCTTTTTGTTCTTAAAACAGTTTTCTTTTTTTTAAATTAATGTTTCTTTATTTTTGAGAAAGAGAGAGTGAGAGTGGGGGAGGGGCAGAGAGCTAGAGAGACACAGATCTGAAGCAGGCCCCAGGCTCAGAGCTGTCAACACAGACTCTGGTGCAGGGGCTTGAACTCAAGAACCATGAGATCATGACCTGAGTTGAAGTTAAATGCCAACCTACTGAGTCATCCAGGTGCCTCTCTTTGAACAATTTTCAAATAGCTGATTAAAGTCTTTGTCTAGTAAGCCCAACATCTGAGACTTTCTTATGGACAATTTCTATTAATTTTTTTACTATGTAAGAGCCATAATTTGATGTTCTTTGCATGTCTTATTTGGGGGGTGGTGGAAACAATGTATTTTAAATAATGTATCTATTTTTGTGCTAGTAGCATACTGTTCTGATTACTCTAGTTTTATAGTATAATTTGAAATCTGGGGTTGTAATACCCCCAGTTTTGCTCTTTCTCAAGTTTATTTTGACTATCTTTGTGTACTGTTGATAGGATTGCAAATTAGTGCAGCTACTGAGGAAAATAATGTGTGGAGGATTATCAAAAAATTAAAAATAGAATTACAATGTGATCCAATAATTCCACTCCTGGGATACTGGGTATCCACCTAAGAAAATGAAAGCACAAATTCAAAAAGGAGCATGCACCCCTATGTTTTTCACAGCATTGTTTTCAATAATCAAAATAAAAAAGAAACTGAAGTGTCCATCAATAGGTGAATAGATAAAGATATACATAATGGAATATTACTTAGCTATAAAAAAGAATAGGATCTTGGGATTTTTATATCTTCCTTGGTCTTAACCTGAGAATTTTCTTGGTCCCATTGTTTGTAGTCCCTGACGTCTCTGTTTATTGTTTATTTTTTATACTGATTTTTCAGAGCTCAGATTAGAGGTAAGTCAGTGATTGGTCAGTAGTTACAATCAAACAGCTCAAGCCATGAGGTTTCTACTTTCTGTTGATAGATCGATGTGTAGTTTTGGAAGCACATTCAATATTCTGGAAGGTTTCAAGTGTGTCCAAGGTTTTCCTTTCTATCAGATTCTTTCAAGACTTCCTTGAATTGATTGTAGCCTCTCAAAGAGTCAGGAGTATGTAGGATATTTGCCTCCAGTAGGTCTCTCTTTCCAACAGTATCCTCATCAGTAAGGGATTTGTGGAGAGCATACTACTCATTCTCTACCTTTCTATTGGTGTAAGCTCTTCAAAAATATTTTCTGCAGTACCTGGGTGGCTCAGTTGGTTAAGAGTCTCACATCAGCTCAGGTCACAATCTCAGGGTTTGTGGGTTGGAGCTCCGCATTGGGATCTCCGCTGTTAGTTCAGAGCCTGGAGTTTGCTTTGTCCTTCTTGTGCTCTCGCTCTCTCTCTCTCTCTCTCTTTCTCTTCCAGAAATAAATGTTAAAAAATATAAAAATAAACTTTAAAAATATTTCTTATCATGATTGTTATTATTAATGACAATGACAGTGGACATTAGTTCTTCTCTGCTCCAAATCAGATTAATTCCTTTTTCCACCAAAGCTAGTTGTATTCATTGTCAGCATCTCCTGTTGACATTTCTGGGTGAACTGAGTTGGAGGATGGTGGGAGAAGGTTCAAGCACATAATTGACACACATTGAACTTCAGCAGTTTCTTATGAATAAGTGTATTTTTAAAAATTTGCTGTTTATCCTTGATCAGTCTGGAGCACTGATAATATAAGGAAGTTTTTGACAGTTTTGTTTAGCGCTATAGTTTGTCTGTTTTTTTCTGGGGAATAATGATTTCCTACCTCCACTAAGGTTGGAAGCACCTTCTGCCCTTCTCCCTTTCTGCAGTCTGGCTAATTTCTATTTGTTCTTCAGTGACATCTTTTGAGTTGCTTCCGTGACACCTCTGTAACCATGGAGAGATGCCCTTCCTTACTGTTTCCATGGCATCTTATGTGTTGCTTTATTTATCCTTTAACTTTGTATTAAAAGATCTGATGGACATACTTGTCTCTAACTATAAACTCCTTGAGGGCAATAACTGTATCTTATTTCTTTTTCTACCTGCATTGTGAAGCCTAGCGTCTTGTTAAATATGTGCTTTGTAAGCATCTGAAAACTGTTGCGTGTATCTTGTTATCTTTATGTGTGTGATTTTTCTGCAACTAAACTGGAAGCTATTGTGAATAAAAAACTAATTTTCATTCTTTTTTCACAGAAATTTGTAAAATGCTGCATGCAATTGGTAATGAAATGCCACCATATTAAATAAATATTTGCTAAACTATTTGTTTTATCCTAAAATGCCTAGAGATCTCTCAACTTTTTGTTTTTATCCATTAATTAATTAATTTATGAATCGGTTCCTGATCAACTATGTCTTCCTTCCTTGACTGATCAACTTGTAATCCCTGAAATCTCAAGGATGACGGTACAGGAGTCATTTTGGAATGCATTCCCCTTCGTTGTTTAGTCAGCCTGTGTCTCTGTTACAGTTCTTTTCATACTTATCAAAATTCCTATTTACTTCATGTCCAAGTAGTTAATTTACTTCAGTATCACACATAGTGACTGATGTAGACTAAGTATTCAAGAAAGATCTTGAAATAAATGAATTGCAGTATATTCAACCAAAAGCTTATAAAATATTTAAAATATTAATAAATTCATCTGAGCTCTTCATCTTTTAAGGCAGAAACTTAACTTTTATATTTTATACTATTGGGTTATTAGAATCAAGTTCTTTTTATTGACTCAGATTACTTTTATTTTGATGTCTGGTGAATTTATTAACAACTGTATCTCATACATGCCCAAATACTGTCATTCAAGTATCTTAAAATACGCAAACACAAGAAAAGCATGACTTATGTGCAGATTTCATGTAATTTTAGCAATTACAGATTTTATTATCTTGCCAGAAAATTATTAGTTTTGAACTGTTTTGTAGACGTGTGATTGACATCAATTCATATTATAGAACTCCATTTAGGAGATGGCTTATCAGATATCAGCCAGATAACAAACAGGCAAACTTTCAAAGCAAAAGTAGAGCAAGTTAAAATCTGTAGTTTGATATTGCCATTATTATAGCATGAACCCTTGAGAAAGCTCATGGAGGGCATATTATGAAAAGAATTATAAGAAGGACAATATGTTCACCTTTACCATTGTGAACTATGACCGTCAGCCCTGAGTTTCTACTGCCCAGGTTTGATAAATAACGACTCTGACAGTTGTTAGTTACAGGATCTTAGGCAAGTAACTTAATCTTTTCCTCTCTGAAACTCAATTTTGGCATCGGTGAAAAAGGGATCATAAACACCAACCAATATTAGCTTTTATTATTACTACGATTACTATTACTATCATTCTCGTGGACAAGCAGCAATGAAGAATGTTTTACATCCGGAAAATTTACAGGGATTTCAGGTAATATATGCAGAAGATTCTTATGCATCAGAAAGTAGATTGCTTCTTTCTAAGTTAAATAAATCCAGGTATGTCAATCCAAAAAGGTACTGAGCATAATGCCAAGCAGAATAAACACACATCTGAAAAGCAATAAAGGTTTTTAATTCCCTGAATTTAAATGTCAGTTAAATTACTACACAGTGTACCTTTTACCAAAAGGCATTCTGCCTAAAAGATAATTAAAAGTCTTTAAATGTGGATGAAGTAGTTTCTCCTTCCCTAAGCAATAACACTATGATAACGTGCACATCAGAAGTAACATAAAGACAAACATAGTCTGCTCTGAAATCCTGCAGGAGTTTAAACCTTCAGTTTTCTCACTCCCTCCTCTCCTCCCTCCCCTCCCTCTTTCCTTCAACGTAATCTGTGCTCAAGTAGGCATTGTGCTTAGTGTGAACAGATGGCATCAGAGTGCTGTCAGGTGATCAAATCCAGGCATAACTCCTAGGACTAGTGAGACTCATGAAAATGAAAGACTAGAAGTGATTAACAGTGGTTTTCCTTTCTCTCCCAAGTTTCTATAAAACCCCAATAGAATAAATGCATTATACAAGGTTGGTGCAGACAGAAAATGCAAATGTCTATGAAAATTAGGCAGTATTTTATAGAATGAAGTCAAATAGAGAAAAGGGGGATTTTTAAAAAAGAATTAAGTACGTTGTTTTTGTTTTGTTTATTCTCCCGTGGTAAAATAGACGTAGGATACAATTGACCATTTTAACCATTTGTAAGTGTATAATTCAGTGTCATGAGCCGCACTCACTCTGTGCAGCTGTCAGTAGCGCCCGTCTCCAGAACTTTGCCTTCCTCCGCACCGAATCTCTGTGCCCCACTAGTCACTGTGTCCCAGTCCTCCCCCCCACAGCCCTGGCCACCACCATTCTAATTTCTGCCCTAGGGATGTGACTATTCAAGGGGCCTCATATAATTAATAAGGTTTGATTATTAGCATTTTAGGAAGACATTTTCCTGGCTAAGTTTATATTAGGACTGATAATAAGATTTTCTATCTGCCTGGGGACCATACTGAACAGGAAAGAATGGAGGTTTTATGTTAAAAGGAGAATGAAAATAGAGGCTATACCTAGCTAATGCCCATTAAAAATGAAAAAAAATAAGGCCAAATAACTATAGCAAAATTAGTTCTACACTGTTGCAGGGAAAGCAGGATTCCCCAGTTCTATGTGGAGAATTTTCTAGGGCTGAAATTTCACAGAAGTTATGATGGCCGCCTCACATTCCTCATGGAAGTCTAGGAGCCTCTCGGTTAGCCATTGCTAGCATGCTTTAAGGACGAATTCCTATCTGCTTTCAGTATTTTAACCATTTCTTGCAAAAGGGATTCAGTGGAAATCGTGGTCAAGAACAGAGGAAGAAACCAGCAGCCACACAGGAGGCTGTGCCAGCAGTCATGCAGGGTAACATCTAGGAGGGAAGAGTGATCAGTTTGGAAGAGACACCCAAAAGTTGCAAACCCATGGCAACCTTATGAATCTGTTCTTTGCAGAGGAATGGAAACAAAAAGAGAGCCACAAGGAAATGAGGCAATAAATAAATAGATCAAGTGTGACAATGTTCCCTTTTCTCTTCATTGCTTTCCCTTTTGCCATATTGCAAAACAGCAACGGTAGTATCGTCGCAAGTTACTGATGACTTATATTTAAGAGAATGAGACCTTTACCGAAGTGTATATTTACGGTTATGTTCAGTTGTATTCTTGGCTCTAGTTACATTGAGGCTTACATTACCATCTCTTGGGTTTATCCACAAGAAATAAGATTTTTTATATATTGTATTCCAAAGTAAAATATGCACTCTGATTTATATAGTTCCATATTTTGAGAGAAAATGCTCAGGTTCATATATAAAATTAATTAGGAATTCTTTTTCAAATTGTATGTAATTAACTAAGACAAGGTCAAGAAATGAATAAAAATGTTATTGAAGAGGCTTTGGATGCACCAGGGTGGCTCATTTGGTTAAGTGTCTGACTTAGGTTCAGGCCATGATCTCACAGTTCATGAGTTCAAGCCCCACATCAGGCTCTGTGCTGACAGCTCAGAGCCTAGAGCCTGCGTCTCCTTTTCTGCCCCTCCCCCACTCGTGCTCCGTCTCTCTGTCTCTCTCTATCTCTCTCTCAAAAATAAATGAAAACATTTAAAAACATTTTTGAAAAGTTTTGGTATGAAACTGTTGGGGAGGAAAAAATTTCCAGTACTGCTTAAAGATTTTTTTGGCTGGTCTGAAGATTGAATTGATATGAGGCAGATTAACAGGAGGAAAACAAATTTAAATTTGTATGTATGGGAACCTCACATTTATGAGAGGCTCAAAAACAAAAGGTAAGATGAAGTACATATGTCATCCGGAGCTAAGAAATGTGATAGGTGGTTGGGGCTTCAAAGGGGAGAAGGGCAATTCACAGGGAAGTAAGAAAAAGCAGATGTTGGGTAATTAGTTATGTGCTGTGCAAGACAGATGGTGACTTATCTCTGTCAACAGTCTTGGAAGGAGCCCCAATTTAGATTTTTCTAGGTAATTAAAGGAGCACCCAAATCTGTATCTGCAGGAACTCAACTGCCATCAGCTCCAAACAGTCCACATGCCGAGTGGCACATTTTGGGGCGGCTTTTCTGAACCCCTTCAAGGTATATAAACATGATATAAATATTTTTGCAAAAGTCAGAATGTTGAGATGGATATATATATCACTTATTCCTTTTAACACAGGTAGAGTAAGTTTAATTTAGGTAAATATATATGGATACATATGCCAATATTATAACCTCAAATGCATGAATCTTGTCAATTCATAAAAGTCATGTTATTTTAATCCTCTTTGCTGCCCTCATGTTTAAAGATTACACTATCACAGAAGGCAACCTGGTAGCTCAGTCGGTTAAGTGGTCAGCCCTTGTTTTCAGTTCAGGCCAAGTGCTTACAGTCGTGGACTAAGCACCATGCTGGACTCATAGTCATGGGAGCAAGTCCATGCTGGGCTCTGTGCTCATCTTGGAGCCCGCTTGGGATTCTCTCTCTCTCTCTCTCTGCCTTATCCTTTGTGTGCATGCATGTTCTCTCTCTCACCATAAATAAACAAACGTAAAAAATAAAAATACAGATTACGCTGTTACATTTAAGAAACCTTTAGCAATAGTTACTTTACTCAAGCTTTTAATGATTTTGCAGATGAAACCATCCTGGCTAAGGTCAGTATATATAATGTATATATTTGAAAACTCTGTAAGTTCGCATCAATCAATATTACCAGTGGACTGCCTCTAGATTTATGGTAATCATTTGACTAAAATAATAAATTAAAAATTAAAATTCAAAATTTATTTCTCAAGTATGGGATGTAAAGCACTTTAGATATCTTTATTCCCCTCTACTATCTGTTCTTTGGTGTCAAGAACTATGAACGGTCTGAGATTTTACCCTACGTATAAGCTAACAAGCTAGCCTGCAGTTTAAGGTGTGCTGGCAAAAACACAAGACTCAAGAGGCAGAGACAAAGGACTTTATTACACATGACACAGCAAGTAGAATGGGCTTCCTGTTCACGTCAGTTTCTCTTGTCCATCAAGCCCCTGGGGTTGACGCCAAGGTGGATGCTGTACACAGCGTGGGTGTGCATCACAGTTGAGGAACACTGAGTTAGGACACCTCATTTTTGGCCCGGAGGAAGACATTGTCTTTATTCTCCTGGTCAGAAAAACGCCTTCCCTCATCCTGGAGGAAGGCGCTCTACTATCTCTGTCTTTCAAAGCAGTCTTCTCTACAGATACCCTTGAAAAGACAACGCAAGACAGAAACTGTCACAGGATTTGTGGAAACATCATAAAGAATTCCTCATCCCAACATCTGGTTCCTCATGTTATTTATCAGGATGAAAGATATTTCCCTTTTTTAAATTTTTTTAATGCTTTTTATTTATTTTTGAGAGACAGAGAGAGACAGTGCGAGCAGGGGAGGGTCAGAGAGAGAGGGAGATACAGAATCCGAAGCAGGCTCCAGGCTCTGAGCTAGCTGTCAGCACAGAGCCTGACATGGGGCTCGAACCCAGGAACTGTGAGATCTGACCTGAGCCGAAGCCGGACGCTTAACCGACTGAGCCACCCAGGCGTTCCAAGAAATTTCCCTTTTGATATCATTTTAAACCAAAGGGCGGGGGAGGTGAGGATAAGGAAAAAAGAATCAAAACAATACTTATAAAATATTGTTGTTATAACATCAATATGTTATAGTGTGTTATAATTTTTAAACATGAAAATTCACGCTCATGAATATTTCTATATCACTTATGATCTAAAGATTTATCAATATATTTATTGAAATGTTAAAGACACCAATAAGATTTCTTTTGAAAATTTTACTCTAATTAACATAAAAACTAGCAAAACAGTAAATATTTAATATACTGAACAATGTTTTCTTTAACTTATGTAAAATATTAAAGATTTCAAATATAAAAAAGCATATAAAGTTAAAATCCTCAGCACTTACACAGCATCCTGGTAAAATGTCTTGGTTTTATTTCTTATAAGGATTATATTAGCTGATATGTGTCATGTTCATTAAATGTAGATTTTTTAATGTCCTAAAAAATTTCATTTTACCACTGAGTTATCCCAAAATGTTCTCTAAAACTTTGATAGTTGTATAATTAGAGATAGAAAGCTATGACAGACATGATGATTTTAATAGATTTTAATAAGATACATTTTTCTTATCACATTTTCTGGACATTGAGAAATATCTCTACCCTAATTCTTACTCTGGGCAGAGATTCTTTCGAAAACATTTCAGATGTAAGTTCATTAGTTACATAAGTTAACTGTAAGTTCAAAATTCTAAAGTTTTATTTCGTTTGCTCACTTTTTAAGTGTAATATGAGGGCCAAGTGGCTTATTATTAGGAACAAGAAGTTTTAGGTGTCATCTCACATCAAACTTCAACTACTTGTCATGCTATAATCTTATTTTCCCATGTGGTGTCTCTGTCAGATCGGGGTAAGGATCAGCCTGTGGGCCGTGAAAGAATTCACCTGAGGCAGAACAAAGGAGATAGAAATCTACTGATTTCACCACAAGGGGGCGGCAGGCAGGACAGCAGGCCAGGGAGTGACTCTGTCGGGAGGCGTGGGTGGGGGCTGTTTAAAGGGAGAAGATGGGGAGGTGCGGTGATGTAGTGAATTTACCCTTTTGTGGTAACTGTTCCTAGCTGTAAGCAACCCATTGGTTAGCTGGGGTCTATGGGTATTCTGAGGGGGGTGGCCCGAAGCACCTGTCTTTACTCAGCCACGAGGTCACCACGGGCTCTTTGGCTGTGTCAGGTTTCTGGTGGTCAAGCCTGTTGTCTACAAGTGGCCTCCACATCCAACTGCCTAACCCATCATTGCCATTTTCGGGAGGCGGGATGCAGTTCCCTCTTGAGGGCCAGGTCTGCACTGCCAGGGAAAGCTGCCAGGCTTCGCCTCCCCTGCGTCACACGTTACGTGCCAGTCCTGTGAGGCTCTCTGATTTCGCCCGTGGCCTTGGCTCTGCCCTTTGACTGCCAGGGCTGCGGCCGCTTGGAGTGTGCAGGGCTGGCTCACTTGGGCTGAGGTCCGCCCCTGTGACTGAAGTAGGAAGGGTCTTGCAGTTCAGTGTGGAGACATTCTGACCCCGGAGTGGGTGATCTTGACCTTTCAATGTTTTGACTTCCGGGTAGGGATCGAAATTTCAAGGACCTGCAACTAGCAAGACCCCCTCAGTGCCGCCCAGAAAAGCGCTCCTCTGCACAGGGCCTTGGTGCTTTGGTGTGGAGGCACGTGAGCGTTCTGCTGCTGCCGGGTCCTGCCTCGCCCACCTACAGGCCTTAGCTGGTTTCAGGCAAGTGCGAGCCCTGCTGCCTGGAGTGAAGTCTCAGCATCCTTCGTGGGGAAGAAGAGGTCAGGCTCTCTCTGGTACACTGAGTTGATTTTCTAAGTTGATTGTCCTCTCCATATTCTTCATCGGGAGGAAGTCTCATAAAAATGAAATATAAAATTACTGAATTTTTTCCTGTAACTAAAATCATTTTTATTTATCTATCTGTTTCTCCACAAATTCATTTCCACTCTCACCATCCTATATGTCTCTCAGGTCAACTGAAAAACATGGACTCATTAGAGTGTGATGTTGTTTTGCCACTTAAGGCATCTTAGCTGCTTAAGAGCCCAAGATTAGCTCTTCACCCTGGTATTACGAGATGGCACATTCACTGTACTTGGGACAATGTCTTCTCCATGGTCTGCTGGCATTTCTATCAAAGCGCCTAGTAAGGAGGGTGCCCTGCAGATAGCAGTTACCCCAGAACATTTACTAACAGGTTGTTGAATAAAGGCATAAAGGAACACAATACATGAATATCACAGGGTGTTGTTCTGGATGATTAGCACTTACCAGATACTGGGGCCACTGAAACACTAAAGAAATACTCCTCATACAGAAAAAACTTGGTTCTTAGGATCTTTGAAACTTTGAGATCCTAAATCATGCTACGACCACATCAGAGAACATCAGAACATCACAAGACAGAACAATTTTGCTCTACACATATGTATTTTCATTGGTTATGAAATCTGTGTTCCATAATTCCTGCATTTTTCTATATGGAAGATCAATTAGGAAAGGAGGAGAAAGAGTAGGAAGAGCAGGAAGAGGAGAGGAAGAAGGAGGAAAAGTCAATAAAGAAGTGTGAGGGAAAGAGGAGGAGAAAGCAACGGGAGTAGAAATGAAGGAGGAAAGAGAAAAGGAGTAAGATGAAAGAATAAACCTTTGGGTATTCCAGATTGTAAATAAACATTGTCAGAATTTTCAGCCAGCACTGGAGATCCTGGTTTCCTTTTGACTGTGATAGTTTGAACCCAGAGAAAAAAAATATAAAATTTTCAGCTCAAAGTGTTAATAAAAAAATAGAAATAGAAAAATTTAAAGAAAGCATAATTATTTTGCATGAAAATAGTTCTCTATGACCTTATCTACATGTCATATGCATATGTATGTAGCTTATATATAGAAACTGTAATATTTAAATTACATACACATATATTGCTAAATACATTTTTAAAATCTATTTATTTTGACAGAGACAGAGACAGAAAGAGGGAGAGAGAGAGAGAGAGAGAGAGAGAGAGAGAGAGAGCCTGTGAGTGTGGGAGGGGCAGAGTGAGAGAGAGAGAGAAGAAAGGATCTCAAGTAGGCTCCACAATGTCCTCATAGAGCCTGACATGGAGCTTGAACCCATGAACTGTGAGATCATGACCTGAGCCAAAACCCAGAGCCAGGCACTCAACCAACCGAGCCACTGAGGCACTGCTAAGTTTATTCCAAGATTAAAACATAAGTTTGGGCTTCATTAATCACATCCTGCAATGTAGAAAACTGCTTGTTGAGGGAGTCGCTCAATTTTCTCTGAGGAGGAAGGGCTTACTTGGTGTTCGGGGGTATGTACTGTCCACATGTCTGCATGGGGGGACGGGAAGAGGACAATCCCAAGATTAGCTAGGAAGAGCCCCGAAGTCTCTGTGGCTGAAAGTCAATCCCTTCCGTGATTTGGTTGAGGAGGTGGAAAGCTACCAGGCGTGGGGATTTTCCAGAGATGCTGACAACACACAGCCTGTGTATGGGCTCCACGGACCTTTACTGGACCACCAGTCTGCACGTTCACTACTTCAGGGGGTGGCCATGGCCTTCATTGTTCGTTTCCTAGTGAGACAGGTACGTGAGTAATGTTTTTCTTAACGGGCTTGCTAGGAAACAGGAATCTGGAGCTATCTATGTCTGGCTTTTTCATCAAATGTTTAACACTTTCATAACTCAGGAAAAGAATTGGACAGAGAGGCGGCAACATCTGCCCTACAGCTGTAAGCACTAGAACCCAAGCATGCATGATCTTCTTCTCTGGGCCTCCCATTTGTGAGAGTCAAGATATTCCCCTATTTTGCTTTAAAAAAGTCTCCTAAACAACAACCAAAGAAATTATGATTCAACGTGAAAAGGGGTATAGAATGATGTACTGGGCTTTTCAATTTTCTTGCTTCAACTGATTTCAGTACAGAAGAAAAAAATTAAGTAATGAAGTGGGGCTCCACACTCTCGGTTTTAGCTCACGTAATGATCTCATGGTTTGTGAGTTCGAGCCCCGTGTTGGGCCCCATGCCGGTGGTACAGAGCCTGCCTGAGTTTCTCACTCTATTTCCCTCTCTCTCTCCCCCTCCCCTGTCTCACTCTCTCCCTCTCAAAATAAATAAATACACTTAAGAAAGAAGAAGTAATGAATAGTATAGAAGAGAGGAGTATACAACCTGCTCAACAGGTTGTCTGGAGAAGGATTCTTGGAAAATGTAACATTGGACTCGAAATAAAATATATTGTATTAGTTAGCTATTTACATGAAACTACCCTCAAATGTAGTGTGACGGGTCTGGTTCATCTAATTTCAGGTGGGTTTGCAGGCGTTATCCTGGTGAGCTGTGGGAAGGCTGGGATTTGGCTGGGTCAGGATGGTGTCTGCTAAGGGCACTCAGCTCTGCATCACCTCATTTCTCTGGCTGGTTTGTCCTGGTTGCCACGGGAGTGGGAAAGGTCCAGAAGAGAACCAGAGGACTCCGGGGGTCTGAAGCCCAGGTCTAGGATTAACACACCATTACTCCTGGTTCCTTCTATTAGTAAAAGCAAATTTCAAAACTCTCTTGATTAATGGGAGAAATAGATTCTTTATAAAACTGTGAGGTCTATTGCAAAGTCATTAATTCAACTTGTTAATTCAATCTATCCACTAGGTAGATAGATGATAAATAGCTAGAGAGCCAGATCTGCTCGGTATGTATCTGAACAAAATACCATTACAGGGTCTAATGTGTAGATAGATTGCAACATAGTATATAGTTCCATTTTTGCCAGAGGCTTTTTTTTCCCTTTCTTCTTTCACCTCAGAAGTTTATGACAAGGTAACAAATCAGTGTAAAAAGAAAGCAACATTTATGTTACATACAATCCACAGGTATCATAATCCACCATAAACTTATAATTTTCTATATAAATTTTGGCATTATGTTTGGTTCTAATATTTTTGAAAAATAATAAATAAGTATGTATTTAAAAGGCAAGGAAATAAAGTTTGTCTTTTAAAAAAACTTTTCTGTTATAAAAATTTGAATGAGTTTATGTTTGGGATGATCTTATTTAAAATAAAGAAGATATTCTATCTGAAATTTACAGGGGAGGACCCAGGAGTGAAATTCAAAGATATTAAGTAGTTATCACCCAGAGGAGCACGGCCGAGAAGGTGTTTTCACCACACCTCAATGGCATGTTTGTGGGCTTTGACACAAATGCAAACTCTGTGGCATTTGCAGAATTTAATCTTGGGTAACTGAGTAATATGTCTCTAAAAGGCAGATAGTTATCCTCTCGAAAGGCTGAAAATTTAATATTACTGGAGGTGTGAATTATTCACACACACACACACACACACACACACACACACACTAAGATGTGAAAAGAGGACACAATGGTTGCAAACAGAAGTCTATAAAAGGAATCATAAGGGAAAGTTATACATATTAATTTGAAATTAGCTGCCTTTTGACACAGGCACTCTATGTAGTAAGTCCTGGAGAGAGTAAGAGCGTAGTGGCGTTCATGTGTCCTGTGTGTGGCGCTCCCTAGTAAGACAGGCTCAGCAGGACTACTCCCTTTTCCTGTCTGTCTCCCTTGCACACACACATGGACCCTACATTATAAACCACAGGAAAAACAACTACTTTAAACTAGTATTTCCATTCCTTTGACTCTTACCCTAAAATATTGTAAACAATAGAAACAGAATATCCATGAAAATGTCCATGTAAATAATATAATAATTAGAAAATACACTGTATGTCATAAAATAAAGATATGACCAATTATGGTACCTCCACGGAATAGTTATAGGCAGTTTTTAAAAGTGATTATAAAGACTATAAAAAAACAGAAAACCTTACATATCGTGTTCAATTAAAAGTATTAGGAAAAATTATAAGTACACTGTGATAGGAGATCGGGTGATGTATTGAAAAATGTTTAGGAGAAAATATACTAAATCATCACGATGTACCAGATGATTTTCTTCATTCTTTTCCCATCTTTCTAAAGTCATTGTATTGGTTTTTGTCATAGAAGATGCATCTACAGATAAAAATGATCACATACCTATTCTTCCTACAGAAGTGATGATAAGGCAAGTGTAAGGAATACAGATCAAAGAGCAGGAAGGGATGTGTACAGGATGAAATAATCTGTGCTTGGGCACTTGCTTTTGTTTTTGCCAGACTACAAATAATTTTAGTAATTTTAAACATGGGTATCATCCAGTTAATTTTACTAAAATGTTATAATTATAGAAGCATACAAGGTGAACCTCTAAAAATAAATGCTTATTGGGAGATGGAAAATAAACCGTTGGTGGTTTCAAAATGGATGAGTATAGTTTTAAAAAGCAATTGTTGTATGAAGTAACCCCAGTATTCAAGCTCTTTCTTATGCACATAGATAATAAATGTTTCCCAGGTTTGAAAAGCAAAGACGATACTTTGTTTAATTGTGTACTCTCAGTAATTTTCACAGTGCTTCTGTCTTTAATCATTCCGCTGCCAACCATTTACGGAGCGCCCACTGTGTGCTGCACGCTTTTCTAAGGAAGGGGATTTATGAGGCACACAAGGTTCCTGACTTCCTACAGCCTGGATTACAGACAGAGAGAAGAATCAATAAGGAAAACCACGCATTAACAATTTCTCATGGTGATACTCGTTATAAAGACTTTGAAACAAATTGATGGATACACAAAAAGAGCACGAAGATTGTATAAATGAGCAGGTCGGAGAGGCCTCTGTGAAAATAGGAGGATGAGTGGGACCAAACGCATACAGATCTGGGCAGTGCAAGCAGTACACCAGGTTTGAGGGATGACATGTGCAAAGTCCCTACAGCAGGACTAAGTTTGGCCAATGTGAAGGCTTGGGATGCAAATGATCCAGGAGGAGAGAGTGATGAGATAATACCGAATCAGCAAAGCCAGCCATTATGCTGAATGCATTAGGAAACCCTGGGAGGTTTTAAGCACAAGCATGCTATGGAATGATTTGTGATATCAAGAATTCGTTCCTACTGCTGTGCACAGGAAAGATTCCAAGGGAAAAACTGGCTACGATGACATTAATTATTGGCATATTACCAATATATCAATTGTACTAGAGTGAAAAAATAATCCCAAGGGAATTGAGTGAATTTGCGTGATGTTTATGAACAAAAGCAAGAGTTTTTCCTTGCTGATTCTTTGCACATGGTATGTGAGGAAAGAAACCCTGACGTGCCTCCTTGGCTTTGAGCTTTAATTGGGCGGGTAGTGGTGCCTTTGCTTGATGGACACTATGGTCAGAGGAACAGCTTCCCTGGGGTGATGATCCAGAGTGTTGTTCCAGACATGTTGAGATGTCTAGTAAGCAGTCATGTGGATATGTCAAATGTACATCTTACGTCTACATTTATTTTGGACACAGTGGAATCATTTTCAGATTGAAGTATCAATATCATACAAATGATATATTCAAAGCAATGGGATTTAGGATTATATGAGATCACTTAAGCAAATAATGCAGAAAAAGAAAAGTAGAGGTCCAAGACGTAAGTGCTGTGGAATTCCAACATGAAGGGGTTTGAGCAGGTTAGGCATCAGCAGGAAAGGCTGAAGAAAAATGGCCACTTATGTGAATAACTTCACAAGAAGAAAGAGGGTCATCCGGTGTGTCAAAGACTGCTCTAGAATTAGGTAAGATGTTGAATATAGTGTTATCTTTAAAAAATAAAAGTTATGTTAGCACAAAAATGGGTTTATTTGAGAATAGCAGAGAACTGCAGTGTAGGATGTGCAGGCTCTGGTGACTTGGGCAAGCCCAAGAAACAAAGCAGAGGAGTTATTTCACAGAGAAGAAGGAACTGGGGAGCGCTGTTTTGCATGAAACTCCACTGGAGGAGAGCAAGACCCAGGGCGAGGAAGTTTCTCCTGGGCTGAGTTGGAGGGGTCATCGATTTCTCATAGGAGACACAGTGTACGTTTTCCCTGTTGAGGCCATGTAATTAACACTCCTCCTGTCTTTGACACTGACTGGTGCTATCCCCCATTTTTGCCTCCAGACTCTAGGAATTACTGTCTTCCTTTATGAATTTTTGCAAATGTAAGGACAGAATAATAACCAGTGGATTCAGAAACAGAAACTCATTGGTGACTTTGACAGAGAAGACCAATTAAATGGGTCTAGAAAGAAAATAGTATAATAAGAGGTGAGAAAAATAAAATCACAAATGAGACTATTTTAGACAGTATTTTTAGGAAATGGTTCTATAAATAGTTGGGTAACAGCTGGAGGTTTCAATGTAATATTTATTTAATTTTATATATATGTGTATATAAACATGTGAACACATACCCAGGCACATACCCATGCATGTGCACACACAGATACACACATATTTAAAAGAAGGAGATAAGTGAAGCACACATGTAAGCTTATTAAAAAGAATGTATGGAGGCCTGGGTGGCTCAGTTGGTTGAGCGTCCAGCTTCAGCTCAGGTCATGATCTCACAGTTCGTGAGTTCAAGTCCCGCATGGGGCTCTGTGCTGACAGCTCAGAGCCTGGAACCTGCTCAGATTCTGTGTCTCCCTCTCTCTCTGCCCCTCCCCTGCTCACACTGTCTCTCTCTGTCTCTCAAAAATAAATGAAAAAACATTAAAAATTTAAAAAGAATGTCTATTACCAGGCAGTTTAAAAATAGTTAATATGATATATGGGCTAAAGTGGCAGCATATCCTTTAAGGGTAGTTTCATTTTTTTGTCAATTTTAACCACTTGCTGCCATGCAGGACTTGATGACCTGTGGAAAGATGTTCATAGTAGTGAAACCCTGCAGTGGAATTTCCACATACTTGTACATAAACTCTACTCACATTGATGTGTTTGAATAAAGAAATATCCCAGGTTTAATATTAATGAGGAAGAAAAATTCTTCAAGACACTGTCTCTGTCAGACAGGCATGAGACATGTCTTAGAAACAGACCAGCTTGTCATATGTTGAGCATTTTGTGAACCAAAATTAGCCATGTGCTGTACATTAAATCTACTAAGCAGGGTTCATTATTTCTATTTTCAAATGAAGATACAGGGGAGCCTGGGTGGCTCAGTGGGTTAAGCATCAGACTTTGGCTCAGGTCATGATTTCCTGGTTTGTGAAGTTAAGTCCCACGTAGGCTCTGTGCTGACAGCTCTGAGCCTGGAGCCTGCTTCCCTGCTCACACTCTATGTGTCTCTCTCAAAAATAAATAAGCACTAAAAAATAAATAAATAAAGATACAGACTCAAGAAGGTTAAGCAACTTCTCCAAGTAACGAACGTCACACTCTTTTTGGTTTTTTTTTAATGTTTTATTTATTTTTGATACAGAGAGAGACAGAGCATGAGAGCATGAGAGTGGGAAGGGGCAGAGAGAGAAGGAGACACAGAACCAGAAGCAGGCTCCAGGATCTGGGCTAGCTGTCAGCACAGAGCCTGATGCGGGGCTCGAACCCACGAATGTGAGATCTGACCTGAGCCGAAGTTGGAGGCCAAACCCACTGAGCCACCCAGGCGCCCCTCTTTTTGGTTTTTAAAGCAAGTCATACCCAACTTTTTTTTTTTAAAGAAAATAAATAAGTAGATAGGTGGTCAGGGAGCCATTGTCTAAAATGAAACCACTTACATGTGGGCAGAGGTGGTCTGCAAGCCCAGTTTGCTAAGTTTCTCTGACTTCCCCGTGTCAGCTTCCCCGATTGAAAAATTAAAAAAAAATTAACTATGTATTTTTGTACTTCAGTTACTTTGAAGCCAGTGGAGTTCTGAAATCCCATCCACCTTATTCCTGTAACTGAAGTCAATTGAGCTCAACTAATACAAAAGCAAACACGAAGTCCCCTAGATTTACCTCCTGATAACTCAGCTAAGCAAAGCAAATTAGAACACCTTAGCTGGAGGCCATCCAGGTGCAAATGACAAAAGTCCATGGTATTCCGAGAATTGAAACAGAAAACCCTGCTCTTAAATGTCCTCCCGACTCTACTCTTTCAGCAATGCTTTCTACATTTTGGAATTTTTTCCAGTAAACTCAGCATTTCATTAAAAAATGTAAGAAGAAAAATTTTTAATGGGATCAATTTTCGAGATAAGAAATCATTGGTAATAGGTAGGTAATACCTAGCTGCACTTGAACAAAGAAAATATCAGCTCAAAATGATGCTAGAGATGTCAAAACCCTTGACTGAAAGAATCAGATGTGGGTATTGGAAATAGGAAACATAAGTGAAACACAGAAATAATGAGAAAAAAATGTGCTAATAATAAAAACAACCCTCAAGTTATCCGTCCCGCCTTGAAATTGATGTGTAGAAATAGTGATCAAGGGTTATACCATAGATAAGATCACCTAGTTCTTATAGAAAAATACTAAGATACTCAGACTTGACACACATGGCTTTTAGGTTTGTATATGATGATTCGGTGCGGTTTGCAGGAGTTACCATCAGTTTATATGGGGTGTCAAGGGGGCTCCAAATAGGAGGCTTGTGTAAGTTTTACAGAAGGTCAGAATTTCCCATACAATGATCATTACTCCAGATCACATTGCATGGAAGTTTGCTTTACATTTCAAACTCCCCCCTTCAAAGGACTTCAGACTGTTTCCAAAGTGTTTCACAAACTAATATTTTCTCAGATTTCTGTTCTGTGAGCAATGGGCTAAGTGGGGATCTTATCTCAGTTCAGTAAACTCAGACACTGAGTGACCTGGTTTAGGATACAAGTAACCATCCTAGGGTAGATACTACATTTTCCTGTAATGTAATGTTTCATATACTGTATTGTTTTGATGTTTCAGCTTCACGTTTTACTATGTTACATTTAAAAATAATAACTTAACATAATACAAATTTACATTAAATTTTTAAAAATCTGCTCCAAGGGTGACATTTCTTAAAACATTTCTTTGATTGATCTCAGTTTATCTGTGCCCTGGTTTTGTTGTACTTCCTGTATTAATTTGTGGCATCAGATGTTAGATGTTAATTTTCATCATCTTCATTTCCATAACAGGTTATACAACTTGATGAGGAAAAATAAGAAGGGCATTTTGCTTCTTTAAAAAAAGACATCAAACGAACATAATCTTCCTGGGACTGACAGTTCAAATTAATCAACTGCTTCTTTTTTTCCCTTCCTGGCAGAGAAGGAGAGGGAAGGGTGAGAGACCAAGAGAGACTCCGCATTAGCGTCAATCAGCGCTTAGGAGGAGAATCTGTTCCTCGAGGTCTGAATAATCACGTGCATATGTTTTTAATTAGCAACATCCTTGTACTCTGTGCCTCATTTAAATGATCTGCTTTTATTTGGTGTGTTAAATCTCTGCAATTATTCTTGCTTCTACATGTCTGGAGAAATAATTCGATCTATCTGATCAGCCGGAAGAAGCATAGAATTGACTCCTGGAGAGATGGCCCTGGCTGGCGGGAGAGGGGCACCTGAGGAATGTGGCCTCACACAGGCTGCTGTCCTCTGGCAAACCCGGCACTTTCTGGAACTTCCTTGTCCGAACGGCACGTCCTGGTTTCTGCAGACACAAGAAGCCTGTGTTGGTCTACATTTGTTTAAGAGAAAGGGAAACTTCATGCACCACAATCCTGACAACCGTCTCCTTCCACAGGGACCGTAAAGCACAGCACGGTTCCGGGGGAGCCGGGGGAGCCTGGGGAGCCCGGGTCCCGAGGTCGGCGCGGGGACCCGGGGGCCGCAGCGCTGGCGCAGGCCGGGTGCCCCAGGCCCGCCCGG
>NC_043714.1:2398201-2404026 GCF_006229205.1 Suricata suricatta
AGGCCGCGGGCGGAGGGCGCCGGGCTTTGTTCCCGCTTCCCGAGGGCGGGGACGCTCGAGCCCCGCCGCCGCCCTCATGCGGTTCTTACCGGGTCCTTTGTGGGATCCGCGCCTCCCCGCTCCCCCGCAGGAGACCGGAGAGCGCTGCCCGGGGACCGGCCCCCGGAGCCCAGACACTCACACGAACCGCGTCCGGCGGAGCCTCCTCGCTGCTCCGCAATGACTCCAACCCCTGGCAGCAGCGCTTTCAAAGGTAGCAAAGCCCACATGCCTTTTCTTTTCCTCCTTCTCTGTTTTATTTTTTAAACTAACCTGCTATTTCTGCTTGGAGGGTCCAAGAAGAACCCACGACCTCTTTACTGTGTCTAACCGAGGGCTTTCAAATGGGGCTTCTCAGAATTTAAGTGTGGTCTCCCGCCCCCCCCCCCCAATTGGTAATTACGATTGCGGAGTCGTCCAAAATAGCCCTTCCCATTTTCTGCAATTAGAGACCCAAAGAAACTCTGGATTTTCCACGGCATATAGCTATATATATTCATATGCTCGCTCGCGCTCTCTCTCTCTCTCTCTCTCTCTCCCCCTCCCTCCCTCCCTCTCCCCCCCCCTTCCTCTCCTCGTGCGCGTGTATGCGCGCGCTTGTGCGTGCGTTTCCTTTCATTTCTAGCATTAGGAAACTCGTTCAGGGCCACTGAAAAGTCAGGGGAGGCTCAAATCTGATTTCCCACGGATTCCTACCTCTAATGTCAGATGATGCCCGGAAACGTTGTCACCAAAGAAGTCTGAGAGTATTATTTCGGGGAAACCCGTTCATCCCCACCAAAATATAAAGCGCCAGAGCAAAGAAGGTGAGAGTCGAAGACAAGGAAGCCGTTTGCATTCGCGGGTGGAGGAAAGTGCGATCTGGGGACGGCTGGGGGACTCCAGGCCTTCTACTTCAGCACCGGAGGGGATGGACAGCGTCTCCGGACGGGGCTGCAGCCTCCGGGACCGACCTGCGCTGCCCTTGCCGCCGCTGTCGTCACCGCGGGCAGCTGGGCTCCCGGCTCCTCGTAGCTAAAAGGCGGTGCCTCCTGATACCCTCTGGTTCCCCCTCCCTTTCCTTGATGGACGAAAAGTAACCTTTCCCGTCCACCTGCTACGACTGCCATCCAGGGCTCCGAGGCGTCCTCTTGTACCAGGGATTAAACTCTCAGCAACAACTTCAAGAATAATTCTCCGTAGGGGGTTGGGAGGAATGCACACGGAAGAGTGGAGTTGAAGTTCTTAGAGGCTCTGGAAAATCATGGGCTCTGCAGAAGGAATGCTCAAAGGCCCCCTCTTCACCATATAAACAGAATGCTCACCAGAGGGTTGCAGCTGTTTTGGAAATAGCTTTGTGACAGGAGGGTCCAGATCTAGTCACATCCCTACGTTAGAGAAACTGAAAGACTTCTAATTCCTTTACTTGGCTGGTAAGTGATAATACTATTACTTCTACTGACTTAAAACACTAATGCCTTTCTTAAATAAAGGTTCTAACAGAAAGATTATAAACAGTATTATCTTTCCTTGTGGATTAAGGAGTATACAATTTTATTTTTAGATGATTGTTCCTGCAGCATGATCTTAGGAAACCTCTTGCCTCATTAAATAGTAGGATATTTTACTTCTCTGAGCCTCATATGTGACAAGAATACTAAAAATAATATATATTGCCTTATATGATTATAGTAAACTCTTGGGTATTGTTGTTTTAGTGCTGATCTAATATGTTTTTGAATTTGTGTGTGTTTTGGTTTTTTTTCAAAACTAATGTTATCTGGCATTTTGTAAAAAGCTTTTTGTCTTAGGCATGCAGTTTAAAGTGATCTTATCTGTGTTATATAGTATGCAAAATTCAAAGTTACAAGTAGAGATGGGTTAGTCATCTCTTCGATTATATTTTATGTGATTATAATTTGCCAAACCATGTATAAGAATCAGCACATGTATACATACACCTTTGACCCTTCCCTATACCCCAACCCCAAGTACACACACACCTGTAGAGTCTTACCTCAAGAAATACACACATTTTTACTTAGCAGAGTCTTTCCAGCCTGTTAAAGCTTAAGATGGCTTGCTCAAAGCAGAGCTGCCAGAGGCAGAAAATGAGAAGCTTTAGTGTGCCTTTTTAGGAGAGCTGTGTTTTGATACTATTCTGACTTCTTCATTCTGGAAAATGCATTTGTCACTGAAATCCAAAAAGCGATAGGCTCATAGGTTCTTAACAAACCATAAACTTTAAAGTGTTAATTAAATCTGTTTTCCGTTGATTTTTTATTGATGAATGCTTCCCCTGGAGCTTTAAAAGTACAATCTTTCACAGTGACCTTGATAAGCATTCTGCTTTAATAAAAAAAGGTTCACTGGGTAAAGGCAGTTACACAAATTTATAGCATCTGCCTGACATTTCAGTAAGAGCTTGATCAATTCCAATGAGAACATTCAGTTCAGTGGAGACTGTTGACTTGCAAGTATGGGCTTTTACAATCATGTAAATACATGGGATGCTATATGCGTATCCAACACTGTGGAAATAGTTTGCCCCTTTGAAAAATTATAGTACTTTAGGTTTCTCTTTTAATTTCATAGTTCATATATAGCTGATGATAGATGCCTTTAATGCATATCCATACCTACATTCCTCAAGTTTAACACAAAAATCATCAGAGGCAGTTAAGATGGTATTTGTTGGTGAGTTGATGGGCCCTTATTTTCCATTGGCTCGAGAGTGGCAGTTACATTCTGAGGAAAAATCACTTTTAACTGTCACTTACTGCTCACCATGAACTGCTTGCTTAGCAGAAAGAGAGCAGAGGCATCTATGCCATTGAGCTCCCTGGGGTCTATTTTGCCCTATATAGGTCAGAAATGATAATCTGAAGAAAAGAAAATGTACCATTGATTTTGATTCCTTCTCAGGAGACTTACAATGTGGTCCTAACACCACCAGATTTTTTTTTCCCTAATCTGAGAGATGCGGAAGTGAAATTATGCCATAGAATGATTAATCATGTGTTAAGAGAGTTACAGAATATCGTTAGACTTTTATTTTGGTTATCAATTAATTAATGTAGAGACTCTCCTGGTCAGAAGAGCATAAAAAGAAAGCAGAGATGTATTCCAGGAAGCATAGCTGTGGGTTTGTGGCCGCAGTTACCTTCTTAGTGGTAGAGGGGGCAGGCTTGCCCTACGTGTGGCTGAACTGCACAAAGTAATGTTACCTTTGCGTAATCCCTTTGGAGTTTTAATCATAGAAATAAATAATAACTCTAATTCATCTATCCAAGTTCAGGTTAAGGCTAGGCACGTCGAAGCTCATATCAATTCTTATCTTTGGGGAAATGTCATTACATTGAGTTAGGCTTTTGCAGACCAACTTAATGTCTGCCTACCTGATAATGTCTAAATGCTATCCTCAAACAAAAATAGTTAATGGGCTAATGAACCAAATCTTCCTTTTGTACAGAATCATCTGTCTTTAAAGAGAAATCTATGATTTATTCCAACACATCCATATCTTATTAAAGTAAGCTATTTTGATACTAATAAATATCTGCTTATTGGCTGCTAGTGAAAAAGAATGCATGTGGTTTGCCCAGTACCAGACACAGTGGTTCAATATCCCCTCTCCTGGGGGTGCTGGGGGGGGGGGATGTTTCATTGGTATGGCTAAGTATTGTTGGCTGTTGCTTATACTTGAGACTCAAAAGAGAAAAATGAAATAGGTTTGCATAATCAGGAAAATGGAAAGTGTATATAGGACAGAGGATAATTAACAGTGAGCCTTGGAATCTGTTCAATTGCTCTTCTTCTAATAGGAAATAGTTGAGAGTGGCACAGGGAGTTCTGGCCTGAATCTTTAAATTACAAAATATTATAAAACTACTTCTTGGTTAACTTTTTGTGTAGACTGTCTAGATATTAATCTGATATTCTCAGGTAATTGTTGATACCATCAGATCATGTTGGATTTGAACATCCTGTTTGCCTTTGGAATTGTTGTTTGAGTTTGAACCAAGTAATATACATATTTATCAAAACACATAGAAGCATGAGATTATTATATTGGAACTTAAGAAGTCACCTGGTAATCGACTTTTATTTTTGTACCACCTAAAAGATGTAAATTCCAGGCAAGCAGCCACTTACTCATCCAATTCTAAGAAGCACTGCAAATGCCCCTGGTGAAGAAAAGCATACTGTATGTCAGAAATTATTTCTATAGTCATCTCACCTCCCTAGAAACCTGTACCCTGAGTCATAGAATAGCACTCAAGTGGACAGAGACCTCTTACTTAGTATATTCTTTCTGTTTAGCTTCGGAGAATGAGTTGTAATGGCATGCATTGAAAGAGACCAGCATGCTGCAGTATAAAATATGCTAGGCATCATGATGTAGCAGAACACATAGTGTTTGACAGTGAGAAGATCAGGACTCTTGATCTGCTTGTCATTAGATCCTGGGCAAGTCACTCCACCCACTGACACCTAGTCTTCCTTCCCTGAAAGAGGGTATTTTACCTATCAAGTAGGGCACAGTGCTTTATACTTGTGGGATGTAAATATTTGTGGGACAAATGAGGGGATCCCTACTCTATGAAAGGTTGGAAAGTCACAATATGATGCTTTAAGAGCATTTTGGAAACTGGAGTGCTGCATCCTTAAATTATTATAAATAATTGCTAATAACATTAATTCTTTAATTCATTGAAAAGTTCCCTGCTGATTACTAACTATATGGTGGGTGTGTGTCTTACATTTAAGAACTTGGGTGTAGGGAATATAATATTTTTCTGTTAATTCAGCATCAATTTTCTTATAGTTCATAATTGAATTAATAGTAGAATGTAGGCAAGACCTGGTTTAAAAGTATTTATTAGTCAAAATTAACATCATGTTTCATTCCAAATAGCCAAGCCTAGAGGTCAGCATGGCCCGAGTTCATTTTAACTACTTTCATTTTGACCTTAAAAGGATCAATCATTGCTTTTGTGTCATCACTTTCTGGTCTGTAAAGGAAGAATGATATTATTAGTTATGTCAATAAGGAGACTCATGGGATAATATGGACTTTAAAACTGAATATCTAAAAACACATCAGAACTCATTTGATTTGATTTAGGGCTAGTAAGGCTGGAGTGGAGTGTGGACAACATGGACTGATCCATGGGGATGTCCCGGAAATGCAGTAAAGATAGCCCAAAGCTTAGATTCTACTCATGAATGTCTTCAGGAAATCTCAAGTGAAGAACATCCCATTGCTTATTTTCTTTCTTAAGTTTTAAAAGTGACTATGAGTTTTTAAAGCAATTTTTGAATATGGTGTCTTTATAGATTTCTACAGTATCACTAAAAATATTCTGATAGTATTTTAAGAAATCTAAATTGTTGTGATAAAAATTATAAAATTATCTAGTTATTGATAGAGTTTGAAGATTTTTGTTTTGTTTGTTATCACTTTCCAAAAAGAAAAAAGAAAATTAACAACAAAGTAAGGAAATTGAAAAAAAAAAAAAACAGGAAATGAATGACTACTAAAGTATGTCATGTGATCAAAAACTTTGTCTTTGAATTTTTATTGTGAAGCTTGTTCTATTCAAAGTATGAGAAGATCATTCTAGATTTTCACAAATTTAGTCTTCAGATTATCAGCAAAGCTAAAGTAATAGTATTTTTTTATTAAAAGAATCATCAAATCAATGCATCAGAATAGTGGCTAATTTTTGTAACTTCATCTGGTATAATGTACATTCATCGATTTTACAAATTACAGTTTGTAAAGTACCTATAACTACATTTAT
>NC_043714.1:2404126-2407309 GCF_006229205.1 Suricata suricatta
TAGTGCCCAGGATGCCTTTTGTCCTGTAGCCTGCAGAACTGTACCCTTCTGATTTCCATGGCATTTGTTACAACTGACATTCTTAGTCAGAGTCTTTTACTAGTCCTCTCTGGTTGTTATCTAGAATTAGGAGCACGGACCATGACTTGGCAAAAAAACAACAAAAACAAAAACAAAAACCTTAATCGTAAGACTTTCTAGAAGTTTACAAGAAATAAATCTCAAATAATGAGGAGGGGGTGACATGAAATAGATACTCCATTTCTTTCATGGTCAAAAATATTGTGGGATAAATAATTTATCTAATAAACAGGAATGGGAGTAGATCAACAGTATTCCGTGATGTATTTCTTTCTAGCCACTCTTCTTACTATTATCCTTCTTTTCTCTTATACATGAAACAGTGACAGTAACCCAGATGCTAACCTTGACTAAACTGTTAGGTGAAGGAAAGGAAAGATAATAAGTTATTGATAAGACAGTAGTCTATGAAATGAAAAGCACTCCTTCTGTTTGCAAATACAGATTTTGATGCACTCTTCAGGAAGGAACGGGGACTATATTATAGGATACAGAGAAGACCAACTATCCACTATAATGTTACTGAACAATCTACCAAAGAGTTCTAAGTCATCTAAGTATCCAGTGCAGACTGAATACTCCACACAAGCTTATTTTCTCTCTAAAAGCTTGTTTTTCTAAGAAAGAACATTTTCAGATGAAAGGTACACAATGTGACCTTCAGTGTAATTCATGCACCAAAGCTTTGTGGGTGTCCTTTATACTTTATCACTCAAAAACTGAGTAATGTCAAAAGGACATACAAACAGTATAAGGAAAGAGACCAGTGAGAATAATACTTCTTGCTGGATAGCATTTTTTTCCTTGGCGGGTGTTTTTTGTGTTCTTTTTTTTTTCACAGCAGTTTTAAATAATATATCCTCATTTATCATTTGATAATCCTGTTCCAGTTTCACTAGACTATTTATCTTTGTTTTTGTCTGGTCTGGTTTTAAACTTGAAGAAGTAAAACTGCTAAAAGCAGATCAATTGCCTACATATTGGGCCATGTTATTATAGATAATATGACCAAGAAGTAATATGATAGGGCACATTTAGAATTAAAGTGAATCAGAATAGGTGGCTCATCTAAGTCACAAATAGTATTCTCATTTTTCTCTTCAAGCTCATCATTTTTTCTACTTATAAATCCTTTAAGTGATTTACCTGTTACCTACCTAATCAACTGATTTTTATTTTCCATTTTGTGTTTTCTTTCTAGAGCAATAAATCTCAAGAAAGTCCCTTGAAGTTAGAGTATTTCATTGTTGTATTGACTCTTCATAGAACATAATAAATATGTTCTAGGAAACTTCACCTTTTCCTTTCATTTCCATTCATACTATGATTCTCTGGAATTTTATATGATATTTACAGTATTTTTAAAAAATCCTCATTGGGGGAGGTGCCTGGGTGGCTCAGTCGGTTAAGCCTCCGACTTTGGCCCAGGTCATGATCTCACGTTTGTGGGTTCGAGCCCCGCTTCGGGTTCTGTGCTGACAGCTCAGAGCCTGGAGCCTGCTTCCGATTCTGTCTCCCTCTCTCTCTGCCCCTCTGCCATTCATGATCTATCTCTCTCTGTCTCAAAAATAAATAAACCATAAAAAAATTAAATAGAATCCCTGTTGGGGAGTTTCCCGTGATTTTCATGGCAGGACTCTGAGGTGGACTGTCATTCCTGTTTTGCAAATGAGATAGCTGTGATCAGGGAACCTTGAATGATTCTCTCTAGATTACGTTAAAATAAAGGTGTGGTTAATACTTCGTACTTTTCCACATTCTCTAGGTGTTTGGGAAGACACACTGCCAACTATTGCTTGCATATCTCACCCAATAAATACATTCCTCTCTTGCTGTAGATTGTAATAAAAACCAAACAACTCAGCAACTGTATTTTACTGACATTTTACAAAGTTACTGGAGGAGTTTAACTTCTTAAGGATTTTGAAGGGCTCCCGTATTATCTTGACCATAATCTTATATGGATAGGGTGGTTTGTGGACCATATAATGACATATTGAAGTCATAATTTAAAAGCATCATGGAGTTATGAAGGACCAGGGTTAATTCTGTTGTAATAATTCAGATTGGAGGTGATAGGCATTTGACCTAATGGGATAAGGTTAAAAATGGGTCACTTAAAACAGGTTTATTAGATGAGAGTGATGCCCCGAGCAAAGAAAAGAAGAATCAAGAAGAAGAGCCAAATGAGATAATGCGTTCAATATGCACAAGATAAATGCTAAAATATATAAATGCAAAATGCTGTTTTTTGCAAGGAACCATGTCACATCTGACTTGGGTCATGTCAGAGGAGTGATGAAAGGTTATACAGCCAAATGGCAGGTGAAGTAAACATAAGTTTCAGGAAGAGGGTAAAACCTGACTTACCAAACTCAGATATCACAATAAAGATGATTTCTGGAACTATGAAAATATATTAATTATTTAACAGAATGAAGGGAAAACAGTTGTTTATGAACATAAACATTGGCAATGGAAAAGTAATAGGAGAAAGGATTATTTAAAAAGTACTTAGAAAAGTGTAAGGAAAAATACAGAAAATTTCAAGAACAGTGTTGATTGGGTTAACGCTGTGGATGATGTGGAGGTAAAAGTAGTAAGGTTTCAAGTGCCTCTGGGTTCACCTAAAAGTAAATCATCGGGCATCTTGGGAGAGAATAGTTTTTGAAAACTGATTCAGATAATCCTTAAGAGTGTGAGGTCTTAAGGGTCAAACTAAGGCCAAGGGCTACCGCATTCATTCTCAAAATGTAGTAAGAAGCAATGTAATTACTTTTTCACTCAGAGTTCACATTCTCCCTTAAAATCTGGTGATACCACATTCCTGGGAAAGTGAATATTTTGTTGCATTATATCAAGTCTGGCCTGTGATGATGGAGGTCTGGTGAGAGAAAATATCATTTGTTACAAAGTAAATCTAAAAGAGATACAATAATACTTGAAAAAAGATCTACTTATGTTGTACCCAGATTTTAATATTGCCCCCTAAAACCAGAGATTACCTGGGAGACCGAATCACGCATGCAAAAGCAAAGGGCTTTATTACGAATTTAGGCCCAGCCAGCCTAAACTCGGGCTCACAGACTTACTGGATCCACG
>NC_043714.1:2407409-2426027 GCF_006229205.1 Suricata suricatta
AGAGTGGGCCCAGGACCCTCAGGTAGGGCGTGGCTAGTCTTAGCCTCCATCTTTAGGCCCGCCCTTAGAATGTTACAAGGGTGGTCCCTTTTGCCTTGGGCAATGTGTGCCCTTCTGTTGTTTCATGGAGTCAGTTTCAGACCTGCATCCTTACACTTAAGCTTTTGTTTTTCCTATTACTTCAATACTTACTTTAAGTGATTACATAAAATATATACAATATTCAATTAATATTCTTTTTTCAGTTATTAGGAAATTAACTTTCCTTCATTAGTAATAATGTAATATAGTATTGACTTTACTTGAAAGGCTGAAATTAATCTCAAATAATAATGTTTTTTAAATTATACCCTCCTTTGTACTCTTATCTATATTAGTCGTTTCTGCTTCAGATGTGTAAGATTTACATAATTTTCTAAAATAAATTTCTGAAGATGAAAATGAGTATAGGAGATCTTCAGATCTATCTAAGTCTCATCTGTACTTTTTAATCTCTTTGAGTTGAAGGACCTAGTAGACCACAGAGGTATTGCCACTTCCATAGGAATGTCTGGACTTTTCAAAAGAGTTCAGCCAAACCAAATATTTGCTATCCTCTAATATTCAAATTATTTTCTCAAACCACTCAAATTCCCCAAATAATTGACTGGCTTTATCTTGGTACAAAAGGAGTAATTATCCACATCTTGGAGGCCAATTAAGTTTTCTAAACCACTAGCACACCATTTAACAAATTACCTTTTTAGTGAACTAAAAGATTCCCCAGTAACCTTGAAGGACTTAATGTGCCACCGGGGATTTATTCTCTCATCTCTGATGGAATGCGGTGGTATAGAGTGTCGAAGTGAGCTTTTGCTTGGAGTCAATGAGTCACATTTGAGTCACTGTAGGGACATCGAGTGGGTGAATCTCTGTGAGGCTAAGCCATAGAGGCAGGGCAGGAGGAGGTTGTCAGTGTGGAGGTGGGAGAAGGGGAGTGGGAAGCACTGATGATGCAGCCTACTGCTACCTGAATGGAATCCCGGAGGCCATTGTCTGTGTGTTTGGCACTGATATGCTAGTTAGCAGTCCGTGGTGCCAGGGATTATCTGGCTACAGATTTATGCAAAAGTTCTTTGTGTGGTAGTCAACTCCTTTGCTTTTAATGTAGTGACCATTTGCTTTTGTTGTCCTGGCTTCATTTGAGAAGTGGATTGATTACTTTCCTGCTGATTATAACTTTCCATGACTTAAATGTAAATGAGCTTACTAGATGCAACTCTTTGGTTATAATCCTTCTCATGCTTCACCATAAACTTACCAATCGTTATAGTGATTCATGTCTACTTTAGTAGTTATGATCACTTTCAGTTACAATTGATATTTCACTTGGCATATCAAGGGGAAACATTTTTTCAGGATTTTTTTTCATTCTACCTATGGATCATATTTAAAGTAATATATGTGTACATACTTCTACTGAATAAGTCACAGGTGTCCTACATTATTTTAGGAGATACTATAAAAATTTTGAAAAATGCTAAAATTTACCTGTTTCTGAATAAATCAAATGTTCTGAGAAATAAGCAATGCCATTATATATGATGCGATTTTTGTGAAAATGAATTTCTTTAAATCATATCCAAACTTTAGTTCTCTGCTTTGATGTATATAAAAGCTATATAATCATAGAACAATTAAATGAAGCTTAGACATTATTTATATTGTGTTTACCAGCGTGTTAAGCCCCGCAACAGGCTATTTTCCCCTGAGCAGAATTAACAAAACTCCAAATGAAGCAGTCTCTTCCTTCATGTGTAGCCCCAGAATATTTGCATATGAGCTCCATGTCAGAGTGCTTAGCTGAGCCAAATCACTTAGCTTTTTCAGGTTTCTCAAGAATGCATACACATTGAGAGATTGAATCCTAGGAGCAAAATGGCCCACAAATACTTAAACATTGCAAGCATCAATCTGAGACTATAGTATAACTATTCTTCATGAGCATGGAAGTTGAGCCGTTGGAACAAGGCCGATACATGGGCAAAAAAAAAAAAAAAAAAAAAAGTTTGGCAATGGATGAATTACTTAGCATGTCTTTTTGTAAAGAATAAAAGCTTTCTGGCTTCCAACAAAGAGTTTGTGAGCTGTATGGCAGTATTTTGAACAAGGAGATCATTTATAAATGCAGTCTTTATATTTAGGAAATGATTACGGGATGCAGCTGCAGTTTTTAATGACTTTTAATAAAGCACGTTACAAAGTGAATTAGCAATAAATGTTTAACAGATGATACTGAATCAAGACATTATAGAACACCATTAGATCTGTGTGTTGGATTGTTAAAGCAATGTATGAGTTCCTGCAATACAGGTGGGTTTGTGATTTTCTGGGATGTTTTGAAGGGAAGTTCAAGGCAGGTTAAAGTTTGATGAATGGATTACTATATCAGCTAGCTCTGGTAAAACAGTAAAAACTTTAGTTATTTAACTGATTAAGTGAACAATCTTCAATTTTTTTTAATTTCTATAATATATGGAGATATAAAATAAGGTTCATCTTAATACATGCAGATATAATATTGCAACCATTTTGAACTCTTGAGTGTTTCATAAGGAAGGTTGAATGCACTTTAGAAAAAATAGTTTGTTAGAAATTATCTGTGTTCCATACTTGTTTTGCTGGAGTTGCCAAAATTCTAAATTTCAGTGTGAAGTAGTCAGAATACTGATGAATAGAAGAGAACACAGCTCATAACTCAGTGGTTTCTGTTTGTACAAGTATTTGTAGGCCACCTCTGCATGCAGAATGAGACAATTGAGTTTCCTTTTAATTTTTTAAATGTTTATTTATCTATGTGACAGACAGACAGAGCATGAGAAGGTAAGGGGCAGAGAGAGAGGGAGACACAGAATCTGCATCAGGCTCCAGGCTCTGAGCTGTCAGCACCGAGCCTGATGGGGGACTCGAACCCATGAACCAGGAGATCATGACCTGAGCCCAAGTCAGATGTTCAACCAACTGAGCCATCGAGGTGCCCTTAGAGTTTCCTTTTAAATACTAAGCTTGGTCTCAGTCTCAAGAAGGTTAGAGTCTAATGAGGCAAAGAAGGGACATCCAGAAGCATAAAGTCATTACAAGGTAGAACCTGATATGCACTCACGGACAGATTATCCAGTTAGGAAACTGACGGCCAGAAGATTTTTGAAATTTGTTAGCAAGGTCAAATTAGTTCATGGCTATGTTGAAATGGAACCATAAATCATGGTTTAATTAGCTGTAGTACTCTAAGGATGGTGAAAGAAAATTAAATACAGGTTTCATACAGGTCTCTCTGTGGAACCACAGTTCAGGGTAAGTGAGCAGCATGGGGTTGGAAGCTAGAGGACAGATACGTTGTAAGATAGCAGGATTCTTGCACAGTCTTGACACCAACGTTTATTCCTGCTGGTACTGCTCAGTTGGGTTCTTACCTAAAGAAATGAGCCCTGAACACCACGTTGGCATACTTTTTAATGTATTTTTTACTTCTTTGTCTCCCATATTTGGTAACACTCAATCATGCAGTCTGATTAAGTGGTCTCAGGTTACAAGGTCGCGAGGAATGTTGTCACTATGTGTATAGCCAGGTTGCCTTGAAGTTTTCTTCTTTCCTTAGGGAGGGGACCCTCCCACCGTAACTCAGTGGTTTCTGTTTGTACAAGTATTTGTACAAACCGTAAGTCTTCCAAAGCCTCAAGCCAGCGGAACAGGATCCCGTCATCGATGCAGCGGGGATAGCAATGCTGTATTTGCACAATCTCTTGTTTTCAACTTTTCAAATCAATACAGATCAAATAAACTTTTTAAATCATTACAGATTCAAAGGATGTTGCAGAGAGTGTTTCCTGTGAAACCTTCCCCCAACCTCCCCCAGTGGTCACATAATTATGAAATAGTACCCAAACCAGGAACTGACATTGCACATTACTTTCAAACAAACTCTGAATCTTATTTAGAGTTCACCAGTTTTTATCTCAACCGATTAGTGTGTGTGTGTGTGTGTCTGTTTGTGCTGTGTGTAGTTTTATGTTGTTTACACCATGTATAGATGCACATAAGCACCATCACAATTGAGATATACAACTGCCTTATTGCCACAGAAGAATTTCCTTGTTCTAACCCTTAGTAGTGTGACCCACTCCCCACTTACGTACCAAGCACTAATCCATTCTCTAGAATTTTACCATTTTGAGAAAGCTATATAAATGTGATCATATAACACATAATCTTTTGAGATTGACTTATTTTTACACTCAGTATAATGTATTGAGATCCATCCAAGTTGGTGCGTATGTCAGAAGTGTATTCTTTGAATTGGTGAATCGTCCTCCATGGTATGTTCTATTAGTTTGTTGGCCCATCTAGTGGTTGAAGAACACTTCGGTTGTTCTCTCAGATTTTGGGCGACCATGAGTGTATTGTTATAAACAGTCATGTATATGCAGTTGGTTCTACAAGAATAGATAACCAGAAAGTCTCATTATGAGTATACTCAGATACTTGCCAGCATATGTTAATAATGCATACTAAAAAGGCAGGTAAGGGGTGCCTGGATGGCCCAGTCAGTCGAGCCTCCAATCTTGATTTTGGCAGCATTAATGATCCCAGGGTCATGACCTGGAGAGCTGCATCGGGCACCATGCTGAGAGCCAAGCCTGCATAAGATTCTCCTTCTCTCCCTCTGCCTCTTCCCTGCTCCCTCCCTCTCTCTTTTTCTCTCTCTAAAAATAATATATATTTTTAAAAAGGCAGGTAATAACTGGAGAAAACAAAGGATTTTGAACAAGTAATGCTGTTTTAAATTCTGATTTTCCACTGATGAACGGTCAGTTTATATTGGTTAATTTTGCTCTATGAACACTAGTTACTGATATGTAATAGGTGTAAAGCCGTATTATTTTTCTAAAAATTAATGCAAAACTTTAAGTAATTCAATAATGTTTCCACACAGTTGATTTTCTGAAAACATTTAAGTTAATGCCTATGACTTGATTTTATAATCTCTCACACATTATATAACAAAAAATAAGGATGCAGGTATGCAAAATTTTAAAATATGCATGTGGGGGGAACCTAGGTGGCTCAATCCCTTAAGCGTCCAACTTCAGCGCAGGTCATGACCTCATGGTTTATGAGTTGGAGTCCCACATGGGTTCTGTGCTGACAGCTCAGAGCCTGGAGCCTGCTTAGGCTTCTGTGTCTTCCTCTCTCTCTGCCCCTCCCCCACTCATGTTCTGTCTTTCTCTCTCAAAAAGAAATAAACATTAAATTTAATAAATAAAAAATAAAAAATAAAAATATGCATAATTCATACAACTGTAGATTATTTGCAATTTATATTATTTAGAAGTTCACAAATACATTTACAGAAACTTGACCATATATTGTGCCACATAACAAAACCATGCCAAATTTCAGATGTTTAAAATTCTAAGGGTATGATCTTTAATCAGTACTGTTCAATTAAAAAGGAAATCAACTTAAAATGCTAGAGTGTCTTCAATAAATGGCTCTGGAGCAACGAGACAGCCACATGCATAAGAAACGAATCCAGACACAAATCTCATGCCCTTCTGAAGAATGAACTCAAAATGGGTCATAGATCTAAATGTAACTAAATGTGAAATATAAAACTGTGAAACATAGGAGGTAGTCTAAAACCACAAAACAGACTCTTAACTACAGAAAACAAACTACGGGTTGCTGGATGGGAGGTGGAGAGGGGGATGGGCACTAAGGAGAGCCCTGGGTGTTCTATCTTAGTGATGAATCACTAAGTTCTACACCTGAAACTAATATTATACTGTGTGTTAACCAATTCGAACTTAAATAAAAGATTGAAACTATAAAAAAGGAAAAGGAGAAAATCTAGATGATCTTAGGTATGGTGATAACTTTGTAGATACAATACCAAGACACAATTCGTTAGAAAAATTATTGAATGATAAGTTGGATTTCACTGAAATTAAAAACTCTGGTCTGTGACAGATAATGTTGAGAGAATGAGAAGAAAAGCCACAGATTGGGAGAAAATTATTAGTAAAAGACATACTTGATAAACGACTATTATCCCAAATATATGAAGAACTCTTAAAACACAGCAATAAATGAATGAGCAACCCAATTAAAATAAAATGGGCAAAGTACCTATACAGACCCTCACTGAAGAAGATGTACAGATGGCAAGAAGTTTACGAAAAGATGTTCAACATTATTATGCAATTAAGGAATTTCACATTAACATGAGATACTACTATGTACCTATTAGAATGGACAAAAAGCAAAACACTGACAACACCTGATGCTGGTGAGGATATGGAGCAAAAAGAACTAGTTCATTGCTGCTGGGAAAGCAAGATGGTACCACTTCTTTGGAAGACATTTGAAGTTTCTTACAAATCTAAACATAATCTAACCATACAATCCAGCAATTGTGCTTTTTGGTATTACCAATGAATAGGAAACATATGTCCACACAAAAACCTGCACATGGATGTTTATAGCAGCTTTGTTCATAATTGCCAAAACTTGGAAGCAATTCTGATGTATTTCAGTAGCTAAATGTATAAACTGACAAAGGAATAAACAGACTTTGGAATATTATTCACTTCTAAAGAGAAATGAGCTGTCAAGCTCTGAAAAGATCCAGTTTCTCTGTTGATTTCCTGGTGCTTTGCCTACCATGTTGTGAGTGATCAAAAATAGTTGTTGAGTGAGTGAACGTCTACCTTTTTAAGTCTTGCATGTAGTTTTTGCTGTGCTGTTTAATTTTAATGCAATTCCATTTACTTTTCTTTTAAACTTATTTTGAAAAATTTCAATCCTCCAAAAAGGTTGAAAGAATAGTACAGTAAACACCTTTAGATCCTTCACCTAAACTCTTTGTTAACATCACTCTTTCATTATGATGCCCAGTGCTATATTAAGTGACACACTGTTTTTAACTATCTCAAACGAGCCATTATTGCTGTTTTTTTTAAAAATAATTAGCACTTCTTTAGATTTACTGACAATTTCTCTGTTCGGTATTGCTTTTTAAAAAATAAATTGAAAAAAAATAAGTTGAGATACAATTTCCATAACATAATAGCCTTCTAGAGTATATACTTCAGTGTTTTCAGTATATTTACAAGGTTGTGCAAACCATAACCACTATCTAATTTCAGAATATTTTCATCACCCAGAAAGAAACTGACCCTTTTCCTCTCTTCTCAGTGCTTAACAACCCCTGATATGTTTTCCATCACTCTCAGAATGGATTTCCCTCTTCTGGGCATGTCATATAAATGGAACCATAAAATCTGGGCTTTTTCACTTATAATAATGTTAAAGTTCATTCATGTTGTAGAATGAATGAAGATTCCATTTTCATGTATGTATAATATTCTATTATTTAAAATACGCATTTTGTTGATCTATTTCATGAGTTGATAGGCATTTTTGTGTTTCTATGTTTTTGCCTATTTTGAATAGTTATTAACATCTATATATAGGTTTTTGTGTGAAAATATATTTTCACTTCTCTTGGGTGTGTACCTAGGAGTGAACTTGCTTGGTCATATGGTTCACATTTTGATTCACACTTTGAAAAATGGCAAAACTGTTTTCCAAAGCAGCTACAACATTTTCTAT
The DNA here is from genome assembly GCF_006229205.1 of Suricata suricatta. Classification (NCBI taxonomy): domain Eukaryota; kingdom Metazoa; phylum Chordata; class Mammalia; order Carnivora; family Herpestidae; genus Suricata; species Suricata suricatta. The sequence goes on from NC_043714.1 coordinate 2,415,063, forward strand.
TCCCGCCAAAAATGTGTGAAGGTTCAAATTTCTCCACATCCTTACTGATGATTGTTATGTTCATGTTTTTGATTATAGCTATCTTATTGGGTGTAAAGTGGTATCTGCTTATTTGATTTTCACTTATCTGATGATTAGTTATATTGAGCATTGTTTCATGTGATTTTTGGCTATTTAAATATCTTGTTTAGAAGAGTGTCGATATAAATGCTTTGCCTAGTTTTTAAGTAGGGTGTTTGTGCTTTTGGTAATGACTTCTAAGAGTTCTTTTTATATTCTGGGCTATAGAAAGTTGCCAGTTATATGAGTCAGAATATCTTCTCCAATTATATAGCTTTATTTCTTAATTTGTCAATAACAATTTTTAAAGCAAAGAGATTTTAACTTTGATGAAGTTCAATTTATGTCATACTTTGCCTGTGATTTGTTTGCCATAAGTGGGGAGCACCTACCTAATCCAAGAGAACAAGATTTTCATCTGTTTTCTTCCAAAACAGGTCTGGCTGTTACATTTAGGTATTTCATCCATTTTGATAAACTTCTGTACATGCTATTTCATCGAGGCCAATTTCATTGTTCTGCATGTGGGCATCCAGGTGCTTCAACACTATTTGTTGAAGAGACAATTTTTCATCACTGACTGATGGAAACCAGTTGGCCACTGATGTAAGGGTTTATTTTTGGACTCTTGTTTTCATTTGATCTAGATGTCTAGTCTTATCCCGGGACCACATAGTCCTATCATTGTACTTTTGTACTACGTTTCAAAATTGGCAGGTTAACTGGTTCAGTTTTATTCTATGTTGCTTGATACCCTTTCATTCATGTGATGATTACTGGTTTGTAACTCCCTAAACTAAATGTTAGAAAGTTTGAAAGGGATGCTAATATGTGTCACATTGTCTCTGCTTAGCTTAGAATTTGTTCAGCAAAGAGATGAGGTGTAATCATAAAAGAATAAATAAATACATAAAATTCATATTCAAGGTATGTACTTTCTTTGTGACCCAATAAGCTCATAACAGAAATCAAATATGCTTAGAGAAGTCAATGGAGGATGCTCTGAGGCTGGAGTGTGTGTGATCTCTTCTGTAGTGAGTGGTCTAAGGCTGATACCATAACCTTAAACTATATTTGACTTAGTTACTCTCTAGTTCTTGTCATGGATGAATTACTTCTTCATGGATATCTTCTCTGATTATTTACACTTTTCCTTACAAAAAAATACCTTTTCTTCTCATGGTTATCTTTCCTGGTCATATGTGCCTATACACACACACACACACACACACACACACACACATGCATATACAGACATGTATAAACAGATGTAATATGTTATCACATAGGTGTAACATATAAAGATATAAATTATAACATGTATTATCATACCATTTATGTGTATATTGCATGTATGATGTGTACATTATATATTATATACATATGTGTTGTATACAACATTGTATATATGACTGTATATGTGTAAGAAGTACAATATGAATATATAGTATGCATTTGTAATAGTATGTACCATATATTATGTAACATGTTTATATAACATATATACAACTATATATTACATATGCAATATTATATGTAATATTTGTATAATACATAATATATTATGTATAACATATCTTATATGCTATATATACAGAGGTATACAATATTTACCTAGAATGTATATTATGTCATGTAGAACTTCTTTGAGAGGAAGCATGATGGATTGACATTTGCTAACTTGGCAACTTACGGAAGCTTGAGACACTTTCTACTTGAGGATTAAATTACTAATTCAAGGAGGAAATTCTATGACTGAGGAAAAAAAAAAGCTTGCTATTTGGGTGGGAGAGATCTCAAGGGCAAAGCTATTAACTAGAAAACATTCCCCTGGCAAGTATGTATCTTATGATAGTTTTTGTTCCAGGAAGTGAAATGAATGAGAAGTAAACCCCAAAATAATTGGCGATGCTGTGAATGTCTATATAGTTCATGTGACGTTTCATAAAAAATACAAGTGCAGACAAATATTTGTATATGCCTGTGAAATATCCTTTTGATCAGGTAATACGTTGATTTAAAGTCTAATTTTCTAGGGAAATATAGGTTACAGTGTGAGATGCTCAGTCAGACACATATTTTAAACAAGTTTATGCGTGTGTGTTACAAATGGATCTTTGACAGGATTAGATGAGAAGCCTGGAGACAAATGCAGAAATAAAGGAATTGCTTCTCTTTGAACTGGTGGAGAAAAGGTCTCAAATATGGTTTTACAGGTCATCATTACACATCTCTGGGAGAAGGCCTGGGAAATCAACGCCAAAATGCATTTATCACTAGGAATTTCCATCTATCTAACACCGTAATGGTTGTTTACTGGTTAGTAAAACTGGCCAAGTAGTTTTGGGAAACTTTTAAATGTATGGACAGACCCTAGTGTAGATCTGTTAACTCTTAATCTTATTCCTGTAACGAGAGTGAAAAATAGAAGTGTGTGTGTGTGTGTGTGTGTGTGTGTGTGTGTTGTAGTTTTCCAAGGCATTCTGATGTCTTCTGAGAATGAATGTTTGCAGAGCTGACAGATGAAATTAGGAATTAGAAGCATACCATCATAGGGGTGTCTGGGTGTCTTAGTCAGCTGAGCCTCTGACTCGGGATTTCTGCTCAGGTCATGATCTCACAGTTGTGAGTTGGAGTCCCACATTAGGTTTACTGTGGATTGTGGAGCCTGCTTAGGATTCTCTCTCTCTCCCTCTCACTCTGCCCCTCCCCTCCTTGTACTGTCTCTCTAGTTCTCTCAAAATAAAATACATAAACTTAAGAAAAAGGAAGCATATCACTAGTGACCTCCATACTATTTCCCTCATTAAGGGTCCTTGGTGCCATAATTCATTTTTTGTGTTAAGCACAGGCAGAGAGGTTTCTGAAGATTTTACATCTAAGAAAAGCTGGGCCACTGGAAAAGATGAGTTCATGTGAGGAAGAGGAGCTGAGACAAGAAAGAACTATTGAAACAGAGGAGGTGGCCCTCTTTAAAAATATGCTGGTCCCTGCTATGCAGAGTGTGGAGCCTGCTTAAGATTCTCTTTGTTTTGCTCCCTCCACTCCTCTCCCCTGCTTGCAGACTCTCTCCCTTCATCTCTCTCTAAAAAGAAATGTTTATGGCCACTGAATAGAATCTTATTGGAATGGATCCTATGTTCTTATTTGGCAAGAGCTGAGTTTCCAAAATGCAAAGTCATTGCAAACTAATGGATATTATTTAAAAAGCTTAGTACAAGAGTAAGGATCATTAATAGAGTTGGCCAAAATTCTGTCAGCTAAATTAATGCCTTTTAAAAATAAATTTAAAAGTTGATTTGGATGAAAGGAACATTTTCTTTTATTTTTTATGCATGGATCCTTTAATTATTTGCCTTGAAAATTCAGTGTGCTTAAATTATCAAAGCCACTTTGGTTACAATTTTCCTGTTTATTAACATGAATTAATTTCTTTGCGAACTTAACATTCTTTGAAGAATTATTATGGAACTTGCAGTTTTGAAGACTTGTAGAAGTATCATTCACATGTTTGGTAATTAAAATATAATTTTCATCCTAGTTGAAGCGAGATGTGAGTCTTTTGATTGTGGTGATAGTTTTAAATGGCGCACTTTATATATGTGCAGTTTGTTATGTGTCAATTATCTTCACGAATGCTGCGATAAGAATTTTATTTAATGTGTTTCTTTGTAGCTTTTAGGTGGATGTTGGATCATTGAAAGTGACCCACGTGGCTTGCCTTACATTTCTACTGGAAAGTGCAGATCTAAGCCTGACTACCATTTTTCAGGAGATACAGGGACAAAAAGTATGTTAAACAGTAGCACTGGGATTCAGTCAGCTATTTCCAGAATGGAGAGTGTGGGACAAATGATCAGGCCTTTCCAACTAATATATGGCAAAAGAAATCATAGCTAAAAATGGACTTAATGAAAAATTGCAACAAAGGCAGTATGTGACTTTTTTAGAACTTGACTTTACATTCCTCTTTCAGAGTTGCACAGGTCTCTATAAGATAGTGTACTCTCTCTCTTTCTCTCTCTCCCTTTCTCTTTTGCTACCTCCCTGTCTTCTCTTTGCATCTCTGTTTGTGAAACGTTACTGTAACCAGACCCACAAGCTAGTAGTTTTGGCACAGTCATTGTCTTCGTCTTTGTGCCTTCCGTTCCTACCCCGTCAGTAACCAGTCTTAAATTCTGCTCTGAGTTTGTCTTTGAATGTAGCTTCCCACTATGGCGAGGCTAGCGGTCTCCTCACTTGGTCCTCTGACTCCATTCTAAGTCATACCCCTCTCAGATTCATTTCCAAAACATAAACACTAATCTTTCCATGCCCTTGACCTCTTACCTTCACTGACTGCCCAAGACTAATATGGTAATTCCCTGCATAATTTGCAAAGCTGCTCACAAGCTGAGAGCACCTGTCTCTCTAATTGTATGCATGGTCACTTTAAGTGATATTTTCTAAAGTAACAATATCAGCTGAGCATGTGCTAAGTACTTCACTAGCCATATCTAATTTAATCTGTACAAGAATCCTAGAAGTGCACGTGTGCATGAGCACAAATGGGGGAGGGACAAAGGCAGAGAGAGAAAGAGAATCTTAAGCAGGCTCCACAGAGCCTGACTGGGGCTCGATGATGAGCTCAGTGTTATGACTGTGAGATCATGACCTGAACCAAAGTCAAGAGTCGGCTGCTTAACTGACCGAGCCAGCCAGCTGCCCTTCTTCAATTTGTTTTCAACCATTAGGATCTCATCTGTACGTTGTCTTTATAGTCAGATGTCAGTAAATAATTAAACTAAATGACAGAGCACCACAGCATCTGGTTTTATCACAGCTTTTAATTTTTTTTAATTTTTTGACCAATATCTTCATTAATCCCTTTTATATTTTTTCTTTTTTTTAAAAATTTCTTTTTGTTTTTTATTTAGTCTTTTTTATTTATTTACTTATTTTTAAGTAACAGTATATTGTCAAATTGGTTTCCATATAACACCCAGTACTTCTCCCCACAAGTGCCCCCCTCCATGACCATCACCCCCCTCCCTCACTCCCCCTCCCCCTTCAGTCCATGGTTCGTTCTCAGTATTCAATAGTCTCTCATGATTTGTGTCCCTCACTCTCCCCAGCTGTCTTTCCCCCTTCCTCTCCCATGGTCCTCTGTTAGGTTTCTCCTGTTAGACCTATGAGTGCAAGCATATGGTATCTGTCCTTCTCCACCTGACTTATTTCACTTAGCATGACACCCTCGAGGTCCATACACTTTGCTACAAATGGCCAGATTTCATTCTTTCTCATTGCCTAAATGTCCATCACCTGATGAATGCATCAAAAAGATGTGGTATATATATATATACAATGGAGTACTACATATCACAGCTTTTTAAAAGCCCTTTGCCCTTGACCACTTAGTAGACACACAATAAATGTTCATTTAATAAAGAACAATGTACTGTACTTACTTTTTGTATGTAGAATTCTTAGGTATGTCTTTTGAGTTGGTTCTGAGTCTTTCAAGCTGTAAGTCTTCAAGGTTTTTTAAAATAACTAGACTGAACAACTTGTTCCCTAACTCCTTAGTACATTCTGTGCTTATGGATTCTTTTTTAGAAAGGCACACCCTCAATACCCCTGTTCTCCCTGACAGCATTGAATTTCAGAAGAAATTCTAAACATGGGGCTCCTTGGGAAGACAGCAGATTCTGAAAAGGCCCAGAATTCAGTAGGTTGAGAACATCTCCTCTCTGCCTTTTATTTTTAAAAACGAAAAGAGGAGCAACAAAATATATAAAGTGAGAAACTAAAATGTGAAAGCCTTAAAAATCACAATATGTAACATGACCCACTGGAGGATGTTTGGATGCGATGTGATATGAGGTGAGTTCAGGCTCCTGGGATTCTACTCTGTCAGGATTTGGTCTGTATAATCTGAAGTTCCTGGAATTTAAGGTGCTGAGATTGAACCAACCCATGACAGAGAAACAGTGCACCGAATCCTGGAGGAGGCAGACGGGCCCAAACCAAATACCCTGAAAGACCTCTGGATTCGGGCCCGTAGACCATGACCTGGGTTGACTTCAACAAAGGCATGGAATAGGACTAAGCAAAAATGCCTTAAAAGACAGAGAATCCAGGCCAGAGATTGTAATGCAATAATGTATTCGAGGAAAGCTTGTGTCTGGACACTCGGAGTAGGTGACCATTGGTTAATTTAGGAAAAAAGGAATTTTCCCTGTGAAATATTTTCTAAGTAGAAACAAGGATGGCTGACTGAGTCATAGTGGTGGATACACCTTTATTCCAACATGCTTTATCTCTAATGTTTTTAATTTAAAAATTAAAAAAAATAGTGCTTATTTTGAGAGGGAGAGTGCACTTGTGCAAGTAAGGGAGAGGCAGAGAGGGAAAGAGATACAGAAAGAGAAAGAGAGAGAAAGAGAGAGAGAGGGAGAGAGAAAGAGAATCCCAAGCAGGCTCTGTGCTGTCAGCTGGGAGCCGGAAGTGGGGCTTGATCTCATGAACCATCAGATCATGACCTGAACCAATATCAAGAGTCAGGTACTAAGCTGACTGAGCCACCCAGGCACCCACAAATTCTTTCAAATTTTATTTGACATATAGTTTACATATAATATTCTACTAGTTTCAGGTGTCCAACATAATGATTTGACAATCATATACATTATACAATGTTCACTATGATAATTGTCGTTACCCCCTGTCACCATATAAAATTGTTACATTATTTATTAGCGAACATTCACTATGCTGAACTGTTTGTCCCCATGTTTCATTAATTTTATAACTGGATTTTGTACCTTTTAATCCTTTTCATCTATTTTGCCCATCCCCCAACACCCTACCCTCTGGGAGCCACAAGTTCCTCTTTGTATCTATGAGCCTGTTTTGCTTTTTTGTTTGTTTTGTTCTTTGTCTTTCTCTAACTTATTTCACTTAATAGTGTCCTCTATGTGTACCCATGTTGTCACAAATCACAAGACTTCATTCCTTTCTTAGGTTTCATGCTTAATCTCTTCATTGATTATGTATAATCTTTACTTTATATAGATAAGTCATTGATTTTGATTCCAGAATTATCAAGGAAAAGCTTCTAACATTTGACTTCATAAATTTGCTCACTGAGAGACACTATGTTCAACAGAAGACATTTCTGTACATTCTCTTCACTCAAATGACATTTTATAGATATTTATGGAGGGCCTTTTATGTTCCTAATATTGTGCCAGGGACAGAGCATACAAAACAGTTTTGGCTCTGTTCTCATGGGATTTTGCTGGGAATGGCCATCAAGCTGTGCATCCCTGTGCGTGGAAGATGAAAAGTTACTCCACCTTTTGCTATGAAAGGAGAAGACACAGGAGTCCACATTCACAGATGAGGACCCTCTCTGCCTCACTCGTCTAGCGCAGTGTCAGGCCGATCACAGCTCTCAGTTGGCTTGTGTATGAGGCACACCGCCTTTCAGGCACGCAGAATCAAAGGTCAGGTCGTACATTTCATGCTCCTGTACGTGCATGACTTACAGGTGAACAGTCACAAGAGAATAATCAAATCAGAGATATACAGCAAGCGTCTGTGTGTCCTATTGTTTTGCTAAACTTTTATACAATGTATAGATGACGAAGTTCCCCAAGGACTCCAGAAACACCTGAGCGGGCCGCCCCTGGGCACTCCTGGGTCAGGGCGGTTAGGCAGGCCTCTGGCATTCCAAGAGACCCACGCCCCTCCCAAGTTTAACTGTAGTCCCCCAGAAATCTCCCTGTTACATTTTAGCTAGCCAGGCATTGTGTATACTCTCGTCCTCCTTAGTAATAACCCCAACGGAATGTATCATCTGGCGAGGGAGAGAAATATTAAACATATAATCATACAAGTGAAAATATACAATGTGTGTGAATGCAAGAAGGAGAGATGCTGCCATGGGGAATTTCCCCGCCTGAGGTGCTGGGAATGACTGCCTTCAGGAAACCATCTTGGAATGATGTTCTAAATTTAGTAAACTGCAATTGACAAAACCCAGTTAACTTTGTGGAGCAGTATTTAATACACTGTTGGGACCACCTTGAAGATTTACACTGGAACATTAAAGAGACTGAATTCGCCAAGAAAGTGTCCTTTCTAGGGCGTGTCTGAGTGGACGGCCAGCATTTCAAGAGGAGAAGTCTTCAGGAGCATATCCTTTCACATTCCAAATCTGAACCAGCATAAGTAAGAAAAGATAACTAGCCTCCTGAGTAGTTTCACAGGACACTTCTCTTCTGACATTTCACACACCTGCCATCCAAGAGATACAAAAATGTTGGCTCCTTGCTTTTCCTTTTGAAGTGACTTGATGTCATCCAGCAGGTGGAATGACTCTCTTCTATGATAATGGAACCTCCCCCTTCACTGAGCAAGTTGTCTTTACAGCTGACCTTCACCTCCTAGGGGCTACAAGATGGAGCCTATAATCACCCCACTTATAAATGATAATACAAGTTGCAGCCTGATGACATTTCTTACCTTAATTCTCACTTTCCCACTGAAACTCATTAAATTATAATTGCTTATATTAAAACACAGAGGGCATTTTTAATAAGAAACATTTGAGGTCAGTCATGGAGGTCTTCGCACATCCTTAAAATTAACGAGGAGCACAGCTGATGGCCAGAGTTAGCACCTCTGGGCTGAGAATGCCATGTGCACCCATTCATTTCATGCACCTGCTGGGCTTTCCCAAGAGGGAGTCTGTGCCATGCTTCACTAGCAGATACCACGCACTCTATCACAGAGTCTATAGTAGAAGAGGAGGAAGCTTTCAGGATAGAGACTGGATTTTTCATTCTAATCTATTTCAATCTACCTGAAATTATGTAAGTGATTCTTTTATTCCAGATGCAACTCTGTCTTGCTTTACCATTGTATAATTATTTGCTTACTTGGAGTAATGTATTTTTACTAGTCTGGGAAACCTATTGAGAGCAAGGTACTAGGATAAAAGATATGAGAAATGTTTAGACTCAGAAATTCTATCTCTGCCATCAAGAGGTTTAAAATCTAGTAGGATATATGGGAATATATACAAATGATTATAGATCAATGCAGACCAGTAAGATAAAAAGGGGAAGTGTATACTGAATATAGACTAGGCTAAATCTGCCTTTCCAATTAGCACAGATATGAGGAAGTAAAGGAGGCATTCTTAATTTTGACCAAATAATCTGGTAGGAAGATTTCCTAGTAGATGCTGTATTTGGCATAAGGGAATTCTACCTGAGACTGGGGAAAAGAAAAAAAATTAACTAATAATGATCATAAGTTTCAGTCACAGATCACTTTCCTGCTTACCAAACTCTTGCATACAGTAACTTTATTTTTTAAAAATAAACTATTTTTTAGAACAGCTTTAAATATACAGAAAAAGTTGCAGGGATAGTACAGAGAATTCCCATATACTTTATACCAAGTTAGCATCATTAGCATCATGGCTTATTTGTAATAGTTAATGATCTGATATGAACTGATATTAACACATTATTTTTCACTTCAACTACAGTTGATTTGAGTTTCCTTTATTTTTTTTAAGTTTATATATTTATTTAAAAGAGAGAGAGAGCGAGAGAGAGCAGGAGAGGGCAGAGAGAGAGGGAGAGACAGAGTCCCAGCAGGCTTTGCACTGTCAGCACAGAGCCAGATGCAGGTCTCGAACTCACAAACCGCTCATGACCTGAGCCGATATACAGATCTGACGCTTAACCAATTGAGCCACCCAGGCATCTGAAGGTTTCCTTTAGTTTTAATTTGCTCTTTGTCCATAAAGGATCCTGTCCAGAATGCCATATTGCATTTAGTCATTATATTTCTTCAGGTTTCTCTTGACGGTGACAGTGTCTCAGACATCCCTTGTTTCTTGATGACCTTGGGAGTTTAGAAGAGTACTGGTCAGGTAGAGTGTGGGAAGCCCCTCTATTGGGGTGTGTCTGATGTTCCCCCATGATTAATCAGGGTGATAGGTGTTGAAGAGGAAGATCAAGGGGGTAAACGGCCATCTTTCACAACATGTCAAGATGCCTATGATCAACATGACCCATCACTGTCGAGGTTGACCTTGGCCAAATGGCCAAGGCAGTGTTTGTCAGGTTTCTCCTCCAAAAAGTTACCTCGCTTCTCCATCTTGCCCTTTTCCATCTTGCACTTCAGGAAATCACTATAGGCAGTTGGGTTCTACCTCCTCAAAGGCAGACTATTTACAAAATTTACTTGAAATTCATTTGTCTTTTCTCCAACTTAAAAAAAAATTAATCACTAATTGTATGAGTATGTACCCATGGATGTTTATTTCATACTTTTGTTTATAGTGTGGCATGACTTTATTTTTGATTCAATATGTTTCTTCTCAAAATATTTAATATCCAGGTCCATCCTGTTAAAAACAAAGGCAATATGTGAAATGTGGGCTTAGAGATGGTAGGTGACTTGTTGAAAGACACGTATTCAAGATTGTGCCCAAATGACGTGACTCACAGGAAATGCCCCTTGCTTGGCTGCAGTAAGCCTCCAAATTACTGGAAAGATTAGCCAATAAAATAAAAATCGCAGGATTAGGTATTGTAGGATGAAGACAAAATATATGTTCGAGTAACTATTTTATTCAATAAATATTAAATACCAGTTAGAAGTCCTGGCATTTCAGGATACCTTTGATGTCCTCAGGCCTCTGAAACTCTTTTCCTGAAATACATTTTAAAAAAAAGAACAGGGCTATTGCTGGGTCATAACTCCCTTATGACCCAGCAATAGCCCTGCTAGGGATTTACCCAAGAGATACAGGAATGCTGAGGCATAGGAGCACATGTACCCCAATGTTCATAGCAGCAATGTCAACAGTAGCCAAAACATGGAAAAAGCCTAAATGTCCAT